>NW_020225813.1:130468-318968 GCF_003070985.1 Temnothorax curvispinosus
TGTTAAAGTGGAGAACATTTTGCTTCTGCATCCCCTCGATCCGTTCACGCGAGAGTACAACTCGCGGTCATTCGTCAGGGGATTATTTATTGATGACTAATCTCGTGCAAAAAAAGGGATGCGGCCGCGCGCTCGAGAAAGCAGCGGACGGAAGTCGCGGCTCGGCGAGGCAGGCTTTAACGAATGGTGAACGAGTCCATTCGTGGTAATTCGTACGTACTCATTGTCCGTAACTGGCGCATAACGGAGCGGTTGACATTGCATAAAGGATCTCTATAATTGCGCGGCGCGCGAACGAGCGCCGAGCGGCCGGGGCTCTCGGATACGAGCGCGCCGCGCGCCGGCGATCTCGATTTAAATCGAAAATGGGTCGTGTTCGTGTTACACCGACCATGTAAACACACCCTGGAACATACCACCGGGTATCTAATGGTTTAATACGACTAATGCATCGCGCCGGAAGGTGGGCTTAAATCCAGTGCCGTGCCTTTGACTGTCGGATCCACATCGGCAAATGTCGATGTACGCTGCGGGAAAAGTCAGATGAAATAAGAATATATGTAGTATTCGGTGAAAAAATAAAATAATAGATTTCGGCTTAAAGTTAAAAAAGCTCTTTGGCATGATTTTCCTTTCATTAGTTTTTGTAAATGCTTTCGCGCGACATTTCGATGTTTCTTCTGATGCTATTTCAGATTGAGAATAAATAGAAAAATTATCCTACACAATGATTAAATGCCAGAATCTATAAGTCTGCTTGCATATATTTAATATGCACTTATCATAATCAATTTAAAGAATATAATCTATTTTATACGATATTTATATATGTAATGTATAACATTAAGAAAAATAAATTATTCCTTTTTCATCCCGTTTAAAAATTTATAAAAAGGCACGCGTAAGCTTATCTCGTGGATGGATTGATGTAAGAAGATAATTTACTATCGCTAATGTTAATAAAATCACTGCAATTATCATATGGAGTACCATTTTAACTCTTATATCGTCAGAAGAGAACGATCGAAATTTGTACAACCAACCTTGACCTTCGAGATAATTATTTTCGGGGGTTCCACGAGATTATATACCATTTTACTTAATATTCTTACGCCCGCGGGCATTAATAACACGCGCGCGCGAGAACGGTTGATGATTCCCAACATCACAAACGACGCTAAATACATCTGGATATTGCTTCGCTGCGAATCGAATCAAGGACCGAGATAATGAAGAAAAAAGCGAGCTTTAAAGAATCGCGTAAAGCAAAAGCGTGCTCGAATTTGTGGGCGCGCGCCGAATTTATGTGCGGTTCGTAAAAATGCGCGTCGAGATTTTAACGAGGCGCGCGACCGGCGCGAGGAGCGTGCGGCGCGTAACGCGAGCCTTATTTACTCGCGGAAGTAATAAAAGACCGGCCGTTTTTCTTCATCGCGGTAACAACAGGGAGCAGAAGGCGAGGAGGCGCGACGCGACGCGCAACGGGGTCGCGAAGGCGTGCGCGGAAAGCGCGGCGCGACGCGCGATATTTAACGGGATCCAATTAAAAAAGCCCGCCCCCCGTCCGCGCGGGTGTCGTGCGACTCGCTGACTTCGCCGGTGTGCTTTACTTTTATTACAAGCCGCGCGCGCGTGACGCAAAACTTAATAAATTAATACACCACACGCTACCCTCCGCCCTCCTCTCCTTTAAAGTAATGATTACGCTTCTCCGCGAGCGTGGGCGGCAGACAAATATTTACAAACAGAAATAATCACGATCGCATTTGACACCGTTACACGCGAGGAAGGCTAATCAGGCGAATGGGATCGGTGGATATTCATTTAAATAGAAAATTAAGTCTCTTTCCTCGTTTCGAAAATGGCGATCTGCAGGCTTTCATTTTTGTGCGAAGATCGGTCTCTTGTCGGTCTTTCCCTTCTGTTTCCATCATGAGCGAGAGACGCGTCAAAAGAGATTTTGTGTTTTCAAGATTTAATTATTTGTATTTATATTTCGCGAACTTTAAAGGGTCGAGGATCGTTCGAAAATTTCTTTTATATACAAACGTCTCCAGTCTTGGATTTTACTGTAAAATGTTTGCAAGAGCTTTTAAAATTTCACATTAAAGAAAAAATTCGTGCTTTTTTATATTAAAAATTAACGATGTAAATTAACGCAGCAAGTCAGCGATTGACTGAAATTAGTATATATAAGTTAAAATCTATGAAAATGTTTCTTTGCTACATATTGTTTATAATTCATATTTTATAATCCAGGTTTTCTCATTTGGGTATCCAGGGATTGCAGTTATTAAACAAACGTGTATGTAATTTAAAGCTTTTAAATGTAAGACGTTTAAAACCTTTGTATTTGAAAGCTTTAAATTCAAATTTTATTCTAAATATATAATCTCCTCCTCGCCTTCGTAAAACTACTCAAAGAATAGGGATCGGAAGACGTTTGGTACTTTCGCTAAAAACTAAAAAACACGTTTAGTGAGTATCCGGATATTGACTTAAGGGTTAATCCTCTTTGCGGGCGCTCGATGCCTCATCGATCGACGATGTAAGTTTCCGAATTCAATTTGTCTAATGAGCGCGAGCTCATTTTTCCGTTGTGCGCATCACGTTGATTAAGCTTCGTGCTGGCGTTGGAGAAGTGGATCGCGACGTTGATCGTTCTCGCGCTTCTACTATCCCCGATACACACAGGTAACACACAGGGCGATGAATCAATAATTGTTAATGTTATTGCATGTGCACTAAAGTATCGGGGTGATCGTAGACTGTGCTAACACGGGTTCGTACGCATCGCGTAGCTTACCGCTTATCGCGAATTGCACGATGGATATAAGTAATTAAGCTTAATCTACATTATAATTAAACTTCCCTTTTCACGAGAAAGAGGGAATCTAATTAATTTCACCTGTAATACTGGTAATAATTTTTGTACGTAATCAATGATATATATATATATATATATATATATATACCTATATATATTTTTTTTACTCCTTACACGTTTTAAAAATAGTCCCAGTTTAAAAATTTTAAACTTTTGAATATCAAGAGTCTCGCGCCAAGTACACGCGAAGCGAGACCGCACCGTGACTCTTTTACGCGAACGCACGAGTTACGAATACTCGAGATTTTGAGATCTCAATACAAGTAATACGCAAGTTTTTAATTAAATTATAAAAGATAAGAATGTATACACAAGTGAGTGATATATTCACTTTTCACACAAACAATTTAGAAAATAGTTCAACGAATTAATTTGTAGAGTCATTTTCAAAGGCGAAGGTCTTCGATTATAAATAATTACAATGTAAATACAAATTTCATGCAATTACTTAACGCAATTACTTAAAGTAATGGTTTGCAAACAGAAATGTTATCGATAGTATATTTTCTATCGTTTAATATACTTACAAATATATATGTATCCAAAATTGTTATTCATTGTTCACAAAAAACGTTTCATCCAAAATTGCTTACAGTAATGCAATTCATTATCTTAAAATACGAAAGTATCATCGACTAATGGAAGATGTACTCGCGCTTGGTCTGAAAATACTTGCGCCAGATGGAAAATAGTGTTGCAACGTTGCACGTATAACTATGTACATAATCCACATAAAAAATATAAATCCCAGGAACATGAAAGGACCATAACTGCAACAAAAAAACTCTAAATGTAATACGAGACTTGTCGCAGATACTTCCCAACAGATCATAAAAAATCACGGAATTACATACTTGGTGAGCCATGCGATCAATATACCAAATGATATACTCATGAGGAAGGTGTAATTGGCTAAAGATCGTAAACTTAATCGAGGCGGCAATCGTTCCTCGGAGCCACTGGTAAATCCGTTTGACGTTCGTTTGGGTAATTTTACAATAGTGGTAGGTGGGGCAATCAGTTGCCGACAAATACTACCAAGGAAGCTTCGTCTGCTGTACAGTGCGATTATCTCGTGTCGATACTGCAAATAAATGGCAAGTTATCGAAATAAAGAACAGCTTCGTGATTATACACAATACCTTGAGATTGATGTAACAGCATAGCTTGTAAAGGTGTCGAACGAGAAAAGCGCACTCGTTCGTTCGTACCGGCTGTAGCTCTGGATCGCCCATGTATTCGATATATCGACACGTCTGTCTACCCTCTTGCAACGGCACGAAAGTACCCGGTCTGCTCGAGTCGAAGCTGGACTCCATCTAAAAATCGCGTCTTTTAAATCGGTCGAAGAATTTTAATATAAACCTATTTCAATAATTCGCACTTGCGACTGATGACAGAAAGAAGTCGACAGAATGCTATCGTGATATTCTTGATCCGCCACTATAGCAACTTGCGGAATGTCTTCGAGCTGTATCTGCAACAATCACGATTGTGCGTGTTACTCAAAATAAGTGACGATAGATACGCGATTCGTTATCGATGTAAAAGAAATTCAATCACTTGAAATATATCTATCAACTGCTGTTGAGCGGTAGCCAAAAGCACCGGAACGCGTCGTCGTTCCTCTATGCTGATATCATCCGAGGAGTATTCCTCGCAGCTAAAGAATTCCCAGAGAGAAAGTAGAAAGCACTTTCCCCTTCTTCTGTTTTCCAGAGCCTCAACTAGGCTAGTCGCCGTTAAATGAGCTTGTTTAATATTGCTCAGAAACCATACGACCTGGAATGCAAGGTAATCGTTCGTTAATAAAGCTAGCAATTGATAGACACTTAAAAATCTACAGAATAAAAAAATACCTGCAGGTTGATAGCTGTCGAAAACATAGGGACGTATTGATAGGTCGGACCTTCCAGTTCAACAATCTGTTGCCTAACGATCGATGTCCACTGATTTGTAGTTATTCGACCTTTACTTAAGCCTGCGTCATCCATACAACTCTCCACTTCACATATCATTTTTGCCAAGTATGGTTGTGAAAATACCTATATAAATATAAGTATAAAATATACACAAGCACATCTTTGAATATAAAATAGTATATTCAACCGTAGGAAAATGCACGTACTTTTGTAACTCTGAATAACATTAATGCATTCTTAGGTGCTACTAGGTCAGTTCTCATAAATCGCGGAAGCAACTGCTGGAACACAACCGTATACGCCAACAGATTATTAGCAACGAAAGAAATCCATCTACCAGGATCATGAATCTTGCCTCTTTCTTCTTCCTCTGCTTTACTGAAAATGTTGAAAATACGGAAAATATTAGCCAAGACAATGACAATATTTTGGCATTAACGATAACACAATACATACGCATACCCTTCCTTAGTATATGATACTCCCGGTACATATCTCCATGGTTGAATAAAGCTCAGCCAAGCTTCCAGTATCAATCTAAACGAGCTGTCTAGAGGCCAATGATATATTGCCTTCCTCAAAAACGTATATATTTTTCCTTGAACCGAAGGAAGAATTATTCTAACAAATAAAACAAAAAAAAAATGTTTAGAGCAATGGCGACAGAGTTATAAAATTTGTAAAATATCATCTCAATACCTCTTCAATTCGTCCATTGCGCTCTTGTCGCCCGTAGCGCTATTCGTAAACTCGTGCAGAGTCTTTATGAACGCTCTCACAAGGCGTATGTGTTCTCCGGAATGTATACTGTGCTGAAATTAGAAGTTACAATCAAATACGTTTGAAACGATGACAGTTATTCCTGCCCCACAAAATTATTCACATCTTTCCATATAACACACATTGCTTCTTTGATTGCATACAGAAAACTTACTCGTCGCGGTATCGAAGACAGATAGGATGTACTTAATTGCGCGTCCTCTGTATACTCCAACCAAAAATCGAGAAAGACTTGTACTACAGTCTCGCTTCGCCAGACTTGCGGTAAACACTGTTGCTGCTGCGGCGCGCCTGATCCAGGACTCATCGATCCCGATGTTAATATAGATGCTCGCAGAAGTCTCAGAGTTTGTAATTTCTGACAATCTCTGTTTAAAATATTTGAAATATGTATATGAATAGAGCGCATTTGCCACTTAAATTTACGCGTCCTACGTCTCATTATAACACACCAAATGTCTCCGTACCTTCGGAATTCTGGGGACTGAGTCAATTTTCTTGGCGGCGTTTTCTTCACATATGGTCCAATCACTGGTAGAACCGCGGAATTATCTCTCGGAAGAAAATGATACAGATAACAATGCGCTAACTGAACGTAAACTGTTTCCCAATTCATCCACACATTTTCTTGCTGTTGAAGTCGTAACCAGGGATTGGTTAAATGATACGCAAAATGAAATATGTAGTACTCAAAGGGATATGTGTTTGTGTTAAGAAATATTCAGTGTTAATAAATCATATGATAAATAATATAGTAGTTATGTAATATTTAGTAAAGGATACTCATAGATAAAGCTGAAGGAACACGTGTCCCTTGATCATCTCTTATTTTATCGAGATAAAATGGTGATATCATAGCTTCCTCCAACATGGAACGTATTTTCGACTGGAATGAAAAACATTACGATATACATCATTACCGATAGCTGAAAGATAGAAAATATAAAACAATACATTGATGCGCATAAAGTTAATTCTTATACGCACCGGTAGATAGGACACTGGAAAGTTATACTTGAGATAACAGTCTGGAAGTAGTTTATAACATAAAGAAAACATTGGTCCTTGAGGACTAAGAAAGTGACACAGCATCTCATATTCGTGTGGATTTTTCTTGAGGGTAATATTGTGCAAGCCCCACCCGATATTGTCTACTATTCCGAATAAGGAGTCTATCAGCAGGGGAAAAACTAGCTGCAGCTCAGTGGTGCTCGATTCGTCTATCAATACGGACAGATCTCTGCATCGCTCCACCAACGGTTCGTTTAAATATCTCTGAGCTCTGATCTGGAAAATTGATGAACGTAACGGCTATAAAGATATGACGTAAACTCTAAAAGTATAAAATATATGTTACAACTAACAGTAACATTACTGTATTTATTTTGCAACGTGTATCGCGTATACTTTTAATTCAACGACTTTCAACAGGCGAAGATACAAATGCCAAAGTATCGTAAGCATAAATTTTTCTTTGGTAATCAAGGTACGCCTAAAGTTACATTTGATAACGAATAATGTTTATATTTAAATCTCGATGTTACTCCACATTGTTTACATTGTTAGGTATCACATGAAACATTTGCATTTTACAAAATGTGAATTAGTAATACATACTGTAGCAACATCGGTGGAAGATGCCATGGTTTCGAGCTGGATAGAATTATAAAAAACAGCAACTAAAGGATAATAGTCAATATTTGTGTGGTGCTCCTATCGAACCTCACGCCGGTTAGACGAGGTTAGACTACCTGGCCATTCCACAGACATATACGTCTATGGGCCACTCGCTTGACTCGCTCTCAGAATGGCGTGTGGTGTGAAAGGAATGTGTATATGTGTATATGCATGTGTATATGTGTATATGCATATCTGGATTAGGGCATATCGTATATCAATGTGTGTGTGTGTGTGTGTGCGTGCGCGCGCGCGCGCACACGTGCGTGCGGTGCGTGTATGGATGTATGATTTCTTTGCATTGTGATTGGTTAGGGATTCTAGTATTCTTGTCGCAAGCTTATTCGAAAAATTCGTGCATCAACGCCATCTCAGAGAATATTAAACGAGGTTTATACGAAACATTTTGAGATCCCTAGACGCACACGCACTTAATAACGTCTGCATTTAAAATGAAATAGATATCCTACATATATTAGAGCATAAGAAAGAAGGAAAGAGATAAAAATACAAAAAAGTCCTGCTGCAAAAAACAAGCATTTGCTTCAGGAATCCTCAAAGTCTAATACAGTTGCGTGCGCACGCACGCACACATGCGAATTATGTACATATGTCCCAAATCCCAATATTAATTTGTTTAGCATTTAAATATTGTATTATGATTAGTTAAACAAAAACTTGAATTAATAAATTTGAAAATTCTGATTGCCTATCACGCTTATAGCGATTTATGCTATCTTAAAAAATTATTTTTGTACTAAAAGAACACTGTACGTACGTAAGTCTATTAATCAAACATTATTTGTATTACAAATCATCAATATTATTCGTACAGGATCATAATGTCTGATTAAAGGAAAAAAAATAAAAAGACGTCAAACACTTACATTTATTAAAAATATATATTGTACGAAAAGATATTGTATATTTTAATAAACAAAATTAATTTCAAAAATAATTTGGTATAAAAGATATCAAAATTTTGTGCTTAAATTTTAAATCTTGAATTTTGGACTTTGTGCTCGTAAAACAATAAATTTTGTTAAAATTTAATTCCTTAATTAATATTACAGGTATTTGAAAAATGTCCTTTTGTTAAAAATTGATTTCATTATTCTCTATATTTTACAAAAATATTAAGGAGCTACCGAAGGAAGGAATGGAGAGCAAGGTGAAAGAAAAGTAGAGATTCGACAATATTATTTCAATATATTGAATTTTATTACAAAATTCTTTTATTTAGGCTACAACATGTAATATAATTGCGTTTGGTCTAGACCCTTATCAAAAGAAAAAGCTAAACTGCACCATGTTTACTATTGTCTTAACGAGCCACTTCGCTAATTTACGCCTCGAGGAAAGACCTATATGGGCAAAGAGAAGTAAACCACGCGTCGACGCTTCCAAAATTTGTATGCAAATTTTACAAAAAAAAAATTCGTGCTTCTGTCGCATTTCATATCGCTCAATTATACGACAGCTAGCAACCGTTTCGTATAGTAATATGTTTGAAATATTTATTTATATATAAATATTAGAGAAATATCTCGTTAAATGCATACAACGCTGCGCACAAAAAATATAGATTTAGAAAATCTGTATGATATCTCTGATTTAAATGCACGCGTTTCAGTATCCATACTCAGAAAGATATTCTGCATCGACGATCTTTACCAAGTCTTCAGTCACTGAACAATATCGCTTTAGAACACAAAGAACGATTTAGCGCATTAACGATATCGATGGATTTCTTTGGAATTAAGAAATTTAATACATCTTTCTCAACTCTCAGATTAATTTTCTCAAGTTAAAAATACAGAGCGCTAATGCGCTAAATCATTCAAATGTCATTAAATGATCATCCTAATAATTGATTCACATATTGCAGCGGCTTGTCGTCGAGAGAAGGATCTCGCTGAATGTACAACTTCCCGATGTGAATCAAATATACATTCCTACGACTATCCCCCCCTCAACGTATAAGATCGCAGGTAAATCGCTCCTGCCGATTGCACGTTAAAGAAAGAAAGGAAGAAAGCGGTCGCTTTCATAATAGAGCTCCTCGAGGCGCAGCCTAAGAACCGGCGGCCCCAAAGACATGCTGTGCCTAAAGAAGAAGACGATAAGTCATTGTACATCGAAACTGCGCACAATCGATATACATCGTAATAGGTGTAAAAATAATAAAATTAGTGGTAGTAAACCCCTCTATTACATTATACGGCATGTAGAGTCTGTGTACATGTCTTGTGGGTGTTTCATACGTGTATATATAATATGTGTATAACCGTTCGATTCGGTTGCAAAACGTTCAACGTAGTAAAGGAAACTCTCCCAAGCAAGCTAATCCTAAGATAATGTAATATCCTTTTCTTGTTTATCCATATAGCTTCTATTTATATTAGGTATGCATGTACGTGTGATAACTAAACAGATACATGATCTCTCTTCTTCTCTCGTCGCATGCGGCCACTAGCGGCCTTTAACTTCAAAGAGCAGGAGGCTGTCATGATCATCCATAAATATCGAAAAACTCAAACTTACACCTCGCGAAACGCGAAGCCAGTATCGTGATCACCAGCCACCAGTGTAATTGCGTCTGTCCTGAGAACACATCCCTATTACGATTTCCTTCCTACACTCCTGGAGGGTTGATTGACCGATATTCATATCTGACACTTGGCGCTAATATGATTACTCGCGTGATATAAAGGGCGAAAGAATATTTCACGGAATCAAATGAATTTCGGCTAGTTGTGTATCTTCTTTTGTTAGATTAAAAAAAAATGAGTTAATTGACATTAAAATCAAAAGGCTAACGTTAGTCAAATCAATCCAGAAAGAGAAATCTTTTTAAAATACTCTTCGGACATTTATACCGGCCGATTGTTCTATCCACGTCCCGTTCACTCCGGTGAATATAAATTTTTACGTTGGACGAAATTCAGACACAGGTAGACTATATACAATGACACTCAATGTGTAGGTACTTGATAGATAATTAAAAAAGAAACTTTAGGTAGTGTTCGAATGAGACAGCTTTGTCCTAGAAATCACGCATCATATGCACGGGTAATATAGGCTAATTTTAAATCAAAATTACTTTAAAAAATTATGATTATCTTATATAATTATCAAATAATTCATATGTAATAATAAATAATTTTTATATATTTATATTTTTTTTTGTTTACAAAACGCACGGTGTACCTACTATAAAAAAATTTGCACAAGTTTGAATAAATCAAAATCATATAAATATAGGATTATGTAAATAATTGCATGCTATGGTGTAACAAAAACTTCCTCATGCATCGCCAATTACGCTAACTGCTGGTTTTGTTAAAATCCATTCTGTTTATTTTTCACATAGGATACACTTAAAGCAGCCTCCTGTTCTCCAATATAACTATATTTAATGGTTTCTCATAGAATTATCAAGTAAAATTTGTAAAATACAATATACTGCCTATCATAAATTCTTAATCTTTTTCTTTATAAATAATTATAGTAATAGTTTTCACACCATTTGTTAATTTATTATATTCAAATGTCATTCTTTTGAGTTAAATTTAAATATTACATTTGTGCCCTTTCCGCACTTATTTATTTTTGTAGTATTTTGCATGACTGCACGTGGTTGTGTGTATATATATAATACATGTAGTATATAATCTAAAGGACTTACGGGATATTTACAATATGTACATGTTAATAACGATGTGTCGTTCAAAACCACTCGATAATTTTTATTCCTTTTCGTTCATTATTAAAGATGAATTTCTCGTTTCTTTATTCCACAGGACACCCTACTACTTCACGGAGAATGAGTATCCCATTCTCGCCTTAAAACTTTCCGGAAATAACTTCGCTTGATTTTCATGATTGGCGGATTATAATAACGAATAATAGTGAAAAATGGTTCTGGTCAGATCTCTCTCGCCTCGTTATCTTCCAGACGAAACGACCGCTATGTCCTCACTAGAATTAGAGTTTTTGCGGTCGCACGTCATTGTATACAAATCCATTTAAACCGAAAACTAATTACAGAAAAACTTACAACTCTTAGAAAATAGGCTCCGCCCTGTCACTATGTTTCATCATTCCGCTCGCTCTACACTTGGCCAACCTTAGATTTGCCTTTGGCGGCATAAGAAGTGCAAGGACTACAGGACAACTGTTTGCTTTAGAGGTCGAAGAGGAAGACTCTATAGCTTTATATTTCACATGACACACGCACTAATGTTCTCGAAAAGATCATCTGAAAAGTTCATGCTCTATTCGCATCTGCGTTACCGCTTTTCCCTCTGTAGCAAAAGTTGCGATCTTACCTGGGCACGCTCCCCCTACCTAATGTGATTCAGGGTTGGCCAAGCTCTCACTCATGCTACGACTCGAGATCGTCCTCTCTCTGGCTACTGAAGTAAGATACCAGCCCGCCAAATTCGCCGGTGCCATGGTCTTCGTCATTCGGATGCGATTGCTGTGGCGGCGGCCCCTGAGGCGGTGGCGGTCCTTGAATCGGTGGTTGGTTGTCTGCCGGCGAGGAGAAATGCTCCGAGGGATACGGCGAACTCTGATAGGCAGCTGCGTCGTCCGCCGTGGACATTGGCGGAGGCGGCGGGTAGGCACCGTAGTGATAATTAGGAGGAGGAGGCGGATGATACGGTGAGAAATTACCGGGCGGTCGATTAGGGGGTGGTGAAGGTTGCTGCATGCTGTGATTTACGGGTGAGGCATTGGTAAATGGCGGCATCTGATGCCTAGGTCCCATAGGATTTTCGGCAAACCTAGCCATTGGCGGGCCACCTCGCACATATGGTGGAGGTGGTGGTGGCGGCGTTGGACCGCCTTTAGCCAGTGGACTGCCGGCCGACGGTGGAATCATCGCCGGTCCGCCAGGCGTCAAGGGCGAACTGCGATCTCTATTACTAATGGAAATCGGTCCGCCGCCCGACGGGGACGGGTCCATCGGATGGTGTGGCGTGTGATACATCTGCGGCCCGGGTACTCGCATACGCATCGGTGGCGTCCCCGATCTGACCGCGGCAAAATGCGGTGGTATGGACGACTGACCCGCCTGCCTGTAAGGAGACGGGATTCTGGCACGTGGCTGTATCTCGTACCCCGTTCGTGGACCGCCCATCATCTGCCCGCCAGCGTTGGGCCCGCCGAAATACTTGTGACCCATCGCGGCCGCCGCTGCAGTGAACGACTGTGGAGTGCTGGATACCGGTTGGGACTGAAGCATCCTCGTGATGACGGAAGACTGTTGACCGGGTGGTAGCGCTGGATAGACCGGCTGTGAGTTCGACGGCTGCGTCGACGGAGGTCCCGGTGTCGGCACGGCACTCGCCGGTGGTGTGGAAGGCGCCGAGCCAGATGTACTGCTACCTGGAGTAGGAAGAACGTTCGGTATATCGTTCTGTTTCATGTCTGAATTTGAGTCAGTACCCATGCCGGCAATCAAACCGGCTTCGGCCGCGGCCTTAGCCGCCGCTTCCGCGGCTCTAGCCGCTTCCAACGCAAGAGTCTTCTTGCCTTTGCCACGTCCTCGTCGTTTCGGTTTCATCGGGGTGCCATCCGGGTTGAAAAGCTGTCCGTCCTGTCCGGTCATAAGAGGCATGTGTCCCCTTTCAATGCTCCTGTCACTTTCCGGCGTCAGACCCGTAGATAAAGTAGCAGGACTTATGTTGTGCGACATATTACTCACGCCATCCGGCGTGCCCACCGCACTGATAACTGACGATGCGATGCCCAGATTCTGCGTACCATCCCTGCGCATCTGTTCAGCGAGTATCTCGGCCTTGCTGCGACGTCCACGCTTCTTCTTCTTGGGCGCCTCACCGTCCGTTCCCTCGGGTGCGTTAGGATCTCTCTGGCTCTCCGCTGCCAATATCTCCAGAGCCTTCAAACGTGCTTTCTCTAACTTCTTAGCTTCTCGCTCCTCCTTTTTCTTCTTCTTCGCTATTTCAATTGCCGCGAGCTCTAGCTGCCGCCGTCCGTACTCCTCATCCATCATCTGTTCGAGCTGCTCGTCGTCCAGGTCGGCCAGCTCCCCGGCACCAAGACCCGTCAGCGAACCCTCGGGAACGTCTCCGGTAAACGAACTCGCTACCGACATGGTCGTGCCTGTCAGTCCAACGTTATCTGGAAGATTCTCATCTATTTTAGATGCTATATCACCAATAGGATTATCCATAACCCCACCAATCATGTCCCCGTCAAGATCATCCCTCAACTTTTGTTTACGTCCTCTGTTTTTACTTCCCGGTTTCGGCCCGGGTTTTTTCCGTTGTTTTGGTACGTCATCGGATAACGATTTACGTTTGGCTGCAGGGCTCTTGTTATTACGTGACTTTTTTGCTTTCGGTGACTTGGTCTTAAATTTCAAGGCATCCTTCTTAGGAATATAAACATCTCCTAAAACATTTAATCAATGTCTATAAATATACAATAATTGTTACTTATATTTGTATATTATATAAAGTATTTAGTAAGTTATATACAATAAATTCAGTATAGAATAATCTCGTAGGAAAAACGAATTTTAGAAGTATAAACTAAAGCTTTCTCGTACAAAACTTCTCTTTCAATACTCTTAAAATACTCTTCGAAATTTGTTAAATGCGTTCTCATTTAATTTACTTTTGGCTTATTTTACGACAAATTATTTCTTATTGCACCACGGTTTATTTGGGTACGATAAATTTCGTAATCCTATAAAAAATATAAAAATGTGATGTTACCTGAATCAGAATCCTTTTCCCCATCATCATTTACATCGTCTGCCTCGTTCACCACAAACTCATCTTCGCTTTCGCCAGTCTTTCTCATCATCAGTGCTTTTTTTAGCTCCTATAAAAGAATCAGGATTTAAATACACATGGTAATTTCGTTAAAATTAAAGTCACTCACCTCCTCGCTATCCGACGCCATTTCCTCTCGATAATTGATTTTTCGTCCTCGAGTCCGTCTACCTAATATTTCTTCTTCCTCTTGTCTATTTTCATCTGGAAGTCCGCCATAAATAATCTGTAAAAAATAAAATTTAATGAAACTACTATTGTTTGAAAATAAAACATTCATAATTAGTCATTAAATAAGGATAAGAAATGTATATACCTTTCGTCTAATACCAGGAGCCTTTTTTGGTTTAGGCACAATGTCCTGAAAAAATAATATTCAATATTAAATCTTCTGTTACAGTAATTAGTGACGATCGTGGCACAGAAAAATGTGCGCTGCTATAACGAATCGAAGATCCAAGTTCAAATTCGACCAAAAATCGGTTTTTATTCGATCGTCAGCTCTCAGAAAGTAACAACCCACTGAGAGTATCTTACTATACACGAGAATCTTTCTATATCTGGAGAGAGAACCGGCCCTCCAGGTTGGGGGTTAAACAGTAGTTTGACAATCTACTCTCAAAAAACGAATCTTGTCTTGGAACCTCAAATTGGGGAAGGTCCGAGTCTGACTTGGACTGTAGTGTCATTGTGATGGTTACAGTAATTAATTAAAATATACTTGCCTTTTTTACTTTCTGGATCGGTACTACTTCTGACGGTTGTGGTTGGATCTGTGGAATCGGAACATCTGAAGCTGCTGCTTCTTGTAATCTTTCATCTTTTATTTCAACGTTGTCTTCAGCTGGAGCAGTTTCAAAATTTTCCTGTTTATTATCGTCCACCATCTCATTTAGAGTGGTGTTGAAGTCTTGTAAATTAGGTTCACTTTGTTGTTCAACTTTCGGCTCATCGTCTTCGTCATTCTCACTCTGATTGTCAGATTCTATTATACGTTTTCTCTTTTTTTTCTTCTTACCCTTCGTTTTGGGTACTATTCTAACTCTGGATGTTGGTATTGTTCTGCTTCTACAACAATTATAAAAATATTATAAACATTTTTCTCTACAATTTTGAATATGTTATCTTTAATATTACACATTTCGTACTTTTTCTTTCTTTGCCTCCATGAGTTGTCGCTGTCTTCGCTATCCGAATCTCCCCACATGGATCGTGACTTCTTTCTCTTTGGCCGATCACTCTCATCACTGTCATCATCAACTGAAAGAACATTTATTTAGAAACATTAAGGTTTATTTAAAAATTGTGATCAAATATTTTATTATTGAGATTAGAGTATAAATAACTCTCAAATAACTTAGATAATATAAATCACATTATTTAAAAAATTTTGTGATTAATTTTAATAATCCTGTCAATTAAATGGATAAATTAAATGATAATCTGTTTGAGACAATTAAAAATCTTCAGATAAAAGTTTAACAATTATTTTAGTAAAATTTGTACAAGATATAGAAGATTTGTATAGAATACATCGGGATGACGTTTGTAATCAAACGTCTAATCTTCATGTAAAAGTAGTCAGTTTGTAGGGAGGCCCTGGATTCGATCCCGACTATCATCTTTTATACGTCAGTTTATAAGTGACTGATTAAAGAATTAAAAGTTTTGAAAAAAATATATAAAAATGATTGTAATCCGTTTTAAGATCAATAAACTAATAAATACGTAGAAGACATAGAGATATTAAAAAGTGGAACCAACTAATCTCTCGTTCATTGCTAAAACTTACTAAAATCATTATCGTAAGCCCTAGTCATGCGCGCTCTGGTAGATCTTCTAACAGGACGTGAATCGCCTTTTCTACCACGTCGTTTAACATCAAAACTGCTGTCATCGGATGATGACATATGATCATCAAAATCTTCCTCATCTTCAGAGCTTGTACCCTTGAAATCTTCATCACTATCCGGGTCGTCTTCACTACTTATATCGAGACTGTTCAGCTTCCGATGTTTCTTACGTGCTAGCAATTTCCTAGCAACCGTATTTTGTTCCTCTTCTATTTCGTCAATCACATCTTCAGTCTCAATCTTATATTCTTCGTCACTTTCTTTTTCCGGCTTTGATTCCACTTCGTCCTTGTCCTCTTCTAGTTGCGTCATCTTTAACGCTTCAGCCTGCAAAACAAAGAAATGTAACATATTATATCTGATGATATGTATTACATTCTCGTACTTTACATATATATTTAATTATTTCCATCTACCTGTGCCTCTTCTTTTTCCGCGTTGACTATCGTTGCAATGTCTTTGCCCCTTCCCTGATTGCCGGCACCTTGAACTGCCTCAACTTCATCCTGGATCGCGGCGTTAATCATGTCATCATATTCATTAAACTTGTAAGTGTTGGCGCACCGACGTTCTCGTAATTGATAAACTGGCACGTCGCTGTCTTCGCTACTCGATGTTTCGGAACTAGAGGCCGATGAAGAAGAGTCTGAAGATTCTGTAGAAACAGATTAATTATCGCGTGTACTATAACGTTACACGATTATTATATTAATTAATACAGGGTCATTGTTATTTAAAAAGGACGTAAATAAACCGCAATATAAAATACACGACATTCACCGTTGTCTGATTCTTGACTGGACGCTTGCGATCCTTTTGATCCACGTTGCTCTTCGCCTTTATGAAGTACATTATCCAAACTTATGCCAACAAAAGCCAATCGCTTCTTCCGCAATACTTCATTCTCGTGTCTTTTTGTTAACTGATCCAGTGTTTTTAGGGTCTCTTGAAATTTGGTCACCAATAAAGTCTGAAAAGATAAATATATAATTTTATAAGTACGTGTACACATACAACATTATAGAACCATGCGGAAAGTGTGCAATATTTAGATGCGGACAATTTACAAAATAATTGTACAAAAAAAGAATAAACATACATGTTGACACGGTGGGCAAAACCAGTCGCCCTCGGGTATAAGCATAAGAGCTGGTCTGAGGCACGAACAATGCCAGCCCTTATCACAAGAATCGCATAGAAGAATCCATTCAGGATGATCAGCCTTGCCACATTTCTGACAGGCATATTCATCCTCGGCTTCCTCAACATCGCTTTGGGCTAATAAAAGATAGATATAATAGAATAATGGAATAAAAGTCCCATTAAATTTCTCTTTAGCAAAAAAGTTTCTTTTTTTACCTTTTTGAGCTGTTCTAGCACGTCTTAATGGTTCAGATTCTTGATCCTTCTCGAGATCGCTTTCCGGAGAAAATTCATGATCACTTTTAAACAGCAACGATCCCTCGCTCTCAATATCTTCCTCTTCCTCGTCTTCATTCTCGTTCTCTTCGTCACTACTAGACCCAGATGAGCTCTGCCATGGGTTCGCCTCGTTAAATTTGGCCAGCATCTTCTTTTTCTTCCTCTTTCGACGTTTCTTCTTGGACTTTTTCTCCTTTTCAATTTCCTTTATGACAACTTCTTCCTCCTCCTCGCTTTCCGGCTACGCGACACAAATAATTATTTATGTAAACTACTGGTTACAATCTTTCGTGCGTTTAACATAAAACAACATTTAATTACGTACCTTCTGCTTTTTTCTCTTTTTCTTCTCTGAATCCTTCTTGTCTTCTATCTCACGCATAGTTTCCTCCTCGATTCTGCGCCTGTCCGCTTGCTCTTTTATTTTCAACTGTGCTATTCTTCTTGATTGCCTGACAGGCGTCTCATCCTGTGCTGTGACTGGTGTTTCCGTCTCCAGCGAGATATCTCTGCCTATTTCTAAGCCCAAGACCATTTTTCCTATTAAAAAAAAAAATGTTTTTTCAATCAACAGACTCTCACTAACGTTGCATATCACTCATAAACGATCACTATACGTATGTACTTACGTTTTTTCCGTTTCTTCTGCGTTGCATTTAAAGCATCGTTAGACGTTCCATCAGGATGAGCACCAGGCGACGTCTGATCACCGTGTGTGTCCGTGAGCTTCGGCCGATTGGGACGCCCGCCACCCCGGAAACCACGCCTCCGTCTACCCCTAGGACGACCTCTGATCTTTTTGTCGATCGCCATCGCTTGCATCACGTTCGGATCATTGTCGTCTTTAGTAGCGTGCTCCGTTGCATTGTCGGGATCACATTTCACAGCCTCATCCTCAGAGCTCACCACCACCACACGACTTTCCTCGATGGACTTTCGTAACTCCTTATCAGGTATACGTTTTGCGCGTAATTTCATCCTCTTGCTACCAGTCATTTCTTCGTCTTCTTGCTTCGCAGCCCCGTCCTCGGAATTCGATTCATGAGCGCTGTTTCGCCGTTTTCGCGAGACCTTCGGCGTTTCTGCAGTGCTGTCCAATTTCCAGCCCTCATAAACCAAATCGGTTGCCGGCCTTACGCGAATACTTATCTTGGAAGTGTCAGACGCGTCCTCAGTGATATTCCTTAAAGCATCGTCGTCGGTACACGCCAAGGGATCTACCTCTTCCTGTGGTACCTCAAAAACATCTTCATTGTCCACGCCTGTTGAATCGTCAGAAGCAATACTTTTCATCTCGATATCCTGGATTTCCGCAGGCTCGTTTATCTCTGTAAATTCTAAATCGACCTTCTTCGGATCCTCAGTCGGTGCGACAGCCGCGGAATCGTTTACCGTACCGAAATCGTTTTGAAACAATTGCGTTGTAGAGATCGTTGGTGCTCTCGTTTCATCCTCGATTTGTGGCTTTAATTTTTTGACCTCGTAGGATATATCTGAAATCTTAGGCATCTGTACATCGGAGTCTGCTAAATTTTCCAGCGTCTTGTCATTGGTTTCCAAGTACGGAGGTTTAGACTTTAACGGAGGAACATCCTCTATATCCGAGGCATCGATCAGCCTCTTGCTGGCTTCTTTCTTTGGATCAGATTTTACAGTATCGATTTCTGAAATAATCTCCTGAGCGGGAAATGCCGTCGATTCATTATTCGCATCTGAAGGCGCATTCTTATCAAAGTTTTCCGTAATTTTATTTACATTCACGTCTATACTAAAAGGCTCATTTTGATTGTTGCAACTGTCCAAGTTATTAACATTGTCCATCTTCGTGACCGTCGAATTCGAATAATACAAAGCTTCCGAAGACACACTCCCTAAACTCGCGCCCTCAGTTTTCCACGTGTGTGATTTATCCGCATCTAAAGTATTATCCAGTTTCGTTGGCGCTATATCAGATTTTGTTTGAATCGGTGGTAAATTCGTCTCTTCCGTGAACGGTTCAGTTAAACACTCTTCTTGCGATTTCACATCCCATTTATTGTCTTGATTACTACAATCGGTGAGATCTTCTTTGAATCTTTTACACGGAATAGGCAGTTCCTCGGTAATAAGTTCGTTTATATTTTTTGACTTTGCAATATTCTCGGTATCCAAACTGACATTCAATTTCTCGTCCACATTTTTCGTTTGCTCTGTTATATGGAACACGCCGGTCACCTGATTGTCCGTAGTATTAAATTCCGTGCTTTCTCGAGTGAACGAAACTTTTGCGGTTTTATTTGCGTCACTTTCGCTGAAATCGCGAACATTTTCAGATGTTAAACAATCTGCTTTTTCCGTCTCAATAGCATTTTCCGGTGTTAAACGATCTGCTTTTTCCGTCGTCTCAATAGCATCTCGAATGTCCTGTACTGTCGTCATATTATCAATCGAATTATTGAGATACTCCTTATTTTTCTCGCTATGATCGATAGTCATCTCTAAACTCTTGCTCTGAAGAGATTCAGTTATCTCTTCAGTTATGATCGGAACTACTGTGAGCTTCGTTACATCTGATATTTCTGAAATTTTAGAATTATCAGCAGCAGAAATATCGTGAATATATGTTTCTTCTTCTAGTTCACCCTTATTTACAGACGATGTCAACTGATCATTCGAACGATATTCAATGTTATTGCAAACAGATTTAACTTGCATTTCATCAACACTCTCTTGATCTTTAATTTTACTGTCTTGCTCTATGACTGTAGTTGTATCTTGATCTCTAATTTTACTGTCTTGCTGTATGATTGTAGTTGTATCTTGATTTAATACTTCATCAACTTTCGTTTCTAAAGATTCTAATTGTTGCTCGGCGGACGCTGGTTCTTGAGGCACATCAGAAATTAAATTCATGCTGTCGATGTCTTCTTCTTTGACAAGTGATTTTTCATACTGCTCTTTATTCGTTCCTTGCTCATCATTTATTTCTTGCTCTATCGGGGTGACAGCACGATCCTTAGAATCGCTTATTTGCACAGATTCGGAAACATCATCATTACCATTATCATTGGAATCGCTATCATAATTCGCAACTAGTGACTGTTTGTTAACATCCGCTATATTCACTTGTGATTCCTGAGAAATTACATCTGCAGCATTTGTCTCCGATTGTTCAGTAGTTACAGTTGTTGTATCTGTCTCTGATTTTTCCACAATTGCTGAATTTTCGGCAGCTTCTTCACTTCTATTAATTTTGCAGGCATCTTCCGTTACCGTCGCATCTTGTTCATCGGTGTTACAAGTTTCACTCTCGTCTTTTGCCGTGAACTCTTTAAGATCGTTATCTGTTTTGCTCTCTGCATCAACTTCAGATTTCTCTTTCTCTAAGATTTCAGTTTCCGTCACTGATAAGTCAATTTCGGACTGACACGGCTCACGTTCAATACTCGAAAGGACTGGAGCTTCTTTCTCGAGTTCTGTTGATACTTCTTGCGTTGCATCTTTTGACGTTGTATTTTCTGGTTGTTCGTCATTCATTGTCGGAGTTTCCTCAATTTCTTTAAATGATTCATTCGACTCAGACATACGATCATCTATAACCATCTCACCATTCGAATCTTGATCAATGCAAGAACTGGGATTTTCAGAAGCATTATCGGCGTATTCGCTTGTAGATTGGACTAAGTTAGACGAGCTCATTTCTTTCACAGTTTCGACAATATCGGACTTGGACAGTTCGAAGATATTCGTTTCAGGCACCGTTGCAGGCGAAATGTTGAACGTAGAAGGCTTATCAGTATCAGACGAAGTATTTTCTACTTTTTCATCATCTATTCGCACAGGTTCACTCTCCTGAGATGAAGAGTCTTGTACGGAGGTATCGTCTGAACTGCTTATAGTAGGAACTACATCGTGTTTATCACTTTCTCGAACAGACTCCGAACTAGTCACTACAGAATTTTCAGGAAGATGTGTTTCGGAATTTATATTAAATACAGTATCGTTAACTTGCACATCATTCAATCCTTTGTCTTTAATTTCTTCAGAATCACCTGATCCGTCGTCCTGGGTTCCTATGTCCGATAACGCATCAGTTCTCTCGCTGTTCTTGTCGTAGTTAACGCACAAAGAATCGGCATCAGAACCGGCCAGACCTTTCATCTTCTCGTTGTCCGTGTCGGTTGAATGATCCTCCTGACCATCAATTTCGGAAAAATTGTCATTCTTATCACTCTGCTTGTCACAACTTTCTCCGATAGAATCCAAATCGGTTTTTTCGAGCCTGTTTGCTTCCTGATCATTTGCAGCATCCACTGCATTCGTAGAATCTAATGGCTCGTTCAAATTATTAACGTCCTCAAATTCCCTGAGATCGGCCAGCTCTGTTTGCGAATTTTGCGTAAGTGACGATAAAGATGAATGTGCCGTTGCCTCGGATTCAATTCTGTTTTGCTCTTCCTTGAAGATGTTTGTATTATCCGATTGATAGTCGTTCTCATTCTTAGAGTCATCGATTAGTGTTTTTTCATCTCTATCCTCTTCATCATCCAATAACTGCGACGTAACATCACCCGAGCCTTTAAAAGAATCTTCTTGAGTCTCTGTACCTACAAAATTTCCAGAATCTGTAGTTTCGCATTGCGATGGTCCAACAATTCCACATTCTGCTGGTTGAATATTGGGCTCGCTGTTCGAACTGATTTTAATTGAATCTTCTTCAGTCATACTTTCATTAATACTTTCATTTTCAGTTATCATCTCTGACGTAGGGCTTGTACGCAATTTTGAACAGTCATCTTCTTTCATTTCTTTATCAGCACAAACAGATTCTTGCATACTTGATTCCTCACTTGCCTCTACTTGAACTTGCGGGAGAGATAAATTAGCATTATTGTACTCGGACGCACTACTTGGATCTATCGAGCTATTAGGCGTCGAAGTTTTTTCCTCCGAAGTTTGATCCCATGTATTACTTGGTGCTTCAACTTTTTCTACGTCTTTGCTATTATTTCCGCATAAAATGCTGTCGGATTCTGAAGTAAACAGATCTGATTTCAACGAATTATTGTTTGTCTGCGTCAAATCAAAGTCTTCCGTCTTGTACGAATAAACCGTATCATCCGCTGATTTTGACGAAGACACGCATTCATATTGCACAGTATCCGTTTTATCGTGAACAGATGTAGTCAGGCTTTGCTCCATCTGAGATCCCATTTCATCGGATTTCGAAGTATACGAGATGCAATTGGGACCAAAAAAAAATCTCGGCGGAGATTCGGCTGCTGATTTGCATTCGTTATTCGTTATTTCGGGGATATCCGGTTCGCGTGAAACCATTTTACTCGAATCGGATAAGCTTTGTGCATTGGTTGAATCCGTCGTAGGTTCAGGATCTGTACATGATTCGAGTTCTTGCAAAGTGTCCGCTTGACACGACGATATCGACGAGTCACACTGCACGGGCTCTTGAAATTTAGAATCCCTTTCCTGTTTCATTGTACTTGTATTTTCCGAACTGACGTCGGACACTTGTAATTTAACGCTATCTTCAATGGTTTCACTGTCCGCGTTTACGGGGTCATCTACCTTGGCGCCTTGATCCACATCGGCGGAATTCTCGTATCCAGTTTTGGCCGATTCAGCATCCGCGCTGAGCAGTTTCTTCTCTTCCACTTTGTCGCGTTCGTGATCATCTGTACTTTTCTTCAGTGATATGTCTCCTTCGTTTGATATGATACTGCTGTCACATTCTCCTTTCTCTTCCGGTTTCCCTACGTCCCACCTGGATAACCTTTTGACAGAACCAGTTGTACTTTTAGGTATTATCTGGACGCCTAACGTGTGCTTAAACTTTGGCTTCTCTTGCATAGAATCTACTATTTGATAATTATCGTTTACGCTTACATTAGACTGCGGAAAGTTTCTATTTAATTTTACAGGGGTTTTGTTCGACAGTATCGAACCCGTGGATACCTCGTCCTCGGTTAAAACCTTATTCTGCGATAATGCCATGGTAGCTGAGTCAGGTTCAGTTTTTGATTCGTTGCTTTCTTTATTGTCAGTGGGCGCGTCGTCGCCGGGGTTACCCGTTTCACACTCCGCGCCGGAACCCTCACCATAGAAAAAAGCCGTCGGTTCCTCTATAGCCTCTCCGACAATGGGATTCACTGCGTCGCAGTCGCTGCCAGATCCCTCGCCTTGAACCATCATTATAGGCTCCTCGATAGCCTCGCTCACCTCGTCTCTCCAGTTGCCGCTCATCATCGGTCTCTTGTCCATAGAACCTCTGATTGGAATTACATCCGCCTTTATCCTCTTCAGCATATCTTGCTGCATATCGTCATCCTCTAGGGGACGTTTCAGTGGTGCGTTGTTCATCCTTAGCGTCGTGATCTTGCTGGGATCGGAAAGTATCGTATAGCTTGGCAATCGGTGCTCGTCCTTGGCAGGTAATCTAGCTGTATTATGATACGGAGCTTCGTACGCGGAGAACGGTAGCTGTCTCTTGCTCAAATCAGCCATCATCATATGATTACGTAACATCATGTTGCGCGTATCGTATGGCAGATTCGACATTTCCGGTTTGCTCACCTTCTTCGTACTCAGATCCATTTCTCGGTGCTGGAAATCTTGCGTCCTATAGCCCGGAGAAGGTAAGTCCATTGTTTTTCCCAATTTTCGACTAGAAAGATCGATTCCAGAGAAATCCACCGGTCTGTTTTGCTCGTTTGCGTTTTCCCAACCACGCGGTGACGTCGACAAGTCTATGCCTCTGTGACCCCTGTGCGTCGCCGACTTTTCGGATTGATTTCTCGCGCAAAAGTCTTGCGGCAGCCTATCATCTTCTCCGTTTACCATAGTTCCCAGCATACCACTGGATCTTGCTAAAGATTCTGCTATCTTTTCCAGCGATTTCGGTCCGCTTGGTTTCTCCAATTTCTCCGACTGTATCCTTACAAGATTCGCAGCCAATTGATCGATTGGTTTGACAGATAGTTTACTGTGTCCCACAGAAATGGAATCCATAGACGAGAAAGATAAACTGTTTTTAACAGGCAATTTCTCGAGGGATTTTATGACAGGATCTGTCATCTCATCGGGAGCACCGTGTTTCTTCGCCGCATTTAAAGATGCGATAACAGACGTCGGACTTACTAACTTTTCTTCCGGCTGGTGCTTCAAGTCTACAATATTCACCAGTTTCAGTGGAGATGAAGTAATAACAGGCGTTTCTATAGATTTTAATGGTGCCGGTTCTTGAACGTCGGCTCTCGTGACACCGATCTGTTTATACGTTATCGAGGATTTGTTTTCTGATGCCAAAGAAGCGGACGTTTCGTCAGTAGCCTCTCTGTGGCTCGCATCTTCCGATGTTGCGCCCACTTTCGTGTTCAGCGTTTTTAAATTAGTCGCCGATAATGAAGACGAATCATTTGTACACCTTGATTCTATGCTCGGAGTTTGCACCATTTCTTGAGAATCATCTTCCTCCGTAATCTGCTTGGAACTGTCATCATTCGTCGTATCGTCCTCTTCCGCGTCAATATCTTCTTCGTCAATATCAGCTTCTTCTCTGTCAGCTTCGTTAATGATATCATTCTGAACTTGATCTTGATCATGTTCTCCTTCATCCTCAAACTCATCGCTTCTACCGTTTGGTAGCTGCTTCATCTCGTCGACGTGAACGCCGTTTTCTTGCACAACTTCGTCCTCTAAGCTTGGAGACGTTGTTACTTGTCCAGTGTCAATTATAGGTTTCTCAGAGATTTCTAAGCTGTTGCTATCCTCGTTAATTGGTATAGCCCCGATTTCGCCATTTGTCAGGGTACTTATGAGATTAACAACACTTTCTCGATCCCTATTACAAATGCAATATTGACAGATAATAAAGAATAATAATAAATAGCAACACAAAATAATAATTCAGCATTATTATTTATCCTAGTACATATAAGAAGACAAGACTTACTTAGCAACTAATTCCCAATTCTCTTCGTCTAAATCTTCCCTGTAAACTCTTACGTTGCACTCTTCGTCCAGCTGACACCAGTACGCTAATCCACTTTTGTCCCTTCCTAAAGGTTCCACACGTAACTCGTCAGCTGCCAATTTGTTTACTTCATTCTTAAACTTTTGATTTAAGTCAAATTGTGTTTCCAATAATACCTAAAATAGAAAAAGTATTCAGGCATGAGATAGATTCAACTATTTGGTCCTACAGATTATCTAATTGTCCTATGGGCAAGAAAAAAGAAATACAATATGGTTCATACTTTAAGTAAACGCAGTTTAACAGCAATGCGAGCTTTCTTGTAACCGAAGCGTTCAAGTTCCCATCCATCCTGATTAGAGTACGTGTGGCAAAACTTGACTAGCGCCCTTTCCCACTTTTCTGGCGACACGGATTTACGCGTTTTTCGCAACAGTTTGATGTGCAGATCTATTAATTCTCGCGACACTAGAAAAAACACAAATTTGTAAGGAAAAAAGAGACAATCACATATATGCAATACAAGCGCACACATACACCCATGTATACACAGTAGATCTCGAATTACAAGACTTTATTGGGCCGTCTTTATTGGGTATAGTCGTGAATAATTTATACGGAAGCTTCCTTAGGAAATAATACAATATTTATTCACATCTCCAGGATGTAATTAAAGTGTATGTATTTAAGCCAAAATAATGAGAAAATATCCAAAAGATTTCTCCGAATTCAAGTTCAGAGTCCTTAAGAAAAACAATTCAAGCGTGAATCTTGAATGGGGAATGGAAACCCGAATAAAGCGACAAAAAGCTAGGCATCACTTTGTTTACGCGTTCTACAGTCAAGGGGACAATCGTCGGCGGTTTCCCCGAGACGAGCGCCTAGGACGGATCAATCAATGACGTTTCCCAGAAATCGGAGCGGACGCCGTAGCGTAGCGTGTCGCTTGTAAACTCGTAATCACGTGTAACCGACAAGCTGACATGAAAGGTGGCAGCACGCGGCGGAACAACAACAACGTGAAACCCACCCGTATCTCGCGGCTGTATCTGTCAATAGGAACGCCTCGCGGGAAGGAACGTGTTATTAGGCCGTTCAGGTCGGCGCGAAACCGCGCGGAACGCGAGGGAGGGACGCGCAGAGGGGAGAGGCGGCCTGGTAGTTACCTATACCGATATCTCTCGCGCCAAGCCGCTCTCGCACACACCAAAACAAAAAGCGGCGGCGACGGAGGCGGCGGCGGTGGTGGCGGCGGCGGTGACGGCCGCCCGTCCCGCTGTCCGCCGCTCTTGCTCTTCTTGGCTTCGAAGGAAGCGAGAGAGCGACTGCCTCCTCTGCCGGAACGAATTAACGAACGAAAGAATGAACGAACGAACGAACGAACAAGTTCGAGGCTCGCAGTCGAAGCGGAGACGTACGAAGGAAACTAATAGTACGTGCTTTAGACGACTGGCCTCTCGCGGGGGCGGGTCGCTGTCGTTCTCTCTCGCTTCCTCCCGCGCGCACCTCCTTGCATACTCCATCTCTTTCCTCCCCCCCCCGCTGTCTAGCGCGCATATACAACACGGCCGTATATCTCTCTTTCTCTCTCCCTCCCTTCCTCCCGCGCGCGCGCGAGCACGTAATACACACAAGCGTAGAGAGAAAGAGAGAGATGGATATAGATAGAGACTGGAGCGGAGACCCACCTTCCTGCGTGTTCTCGAGCATCTCCTGGAGCCGAGCGATGTCCGGATAGATGATGCCGCAGGACTTGCCGAAGCAGCCGAGGAACGAGCAGATCACCGCGAAATTTGGGTCACTCGCGCAAGAGGCTTCGTTATCGGACGCCATTTTTCCGACCGTTTCTCACCGTTGGGCCCCGTCGTCGTCACCGCCACCGCCACCGCCACCACCACCGCCGCCACCGCCGCCGCCGCCACCACCACCGTCACCGCCGTCGTCGCCGCCGTCGTTGCGAACGTCGTCGCCACCGCCGTCAAAGCAGGCGGCACACGCTATTGCGGTTAAACGGCCCGACGGCTCGCCGCGATTCCCATTTTCCCCACGCGCGAGCGGCCGCCGATCACCAGTGTCAATAACGTCAACACCAACACCAACACCAACACTAGCGGCAGCAGCAGCAGCAATAGCAATAGCAACAACACAGCAACAGCAACAACAGCAACGTAACGTGACAAACCGCGCGCGCGCGCGCACGCGTTTAATCGGGCCGGCACCGCGTAGTCAGCAGGTAGTCGGTCCGTCGGTCGCCGGGCGTCTCGACGCCGACGCTTCCCGCTTCCTCGCCACTCGCCACTCTCGTCCTCCTCTACCTCGCCGTTGTGCGCGCCCTCGCGCGCTCGCTCGCTCGGTGTCTTCGCGCGCCTCCTCCGCCTCCTCTACCTGCCACTAGCGCGTAGATGAGAGAGTGAGAGAGGGGAGACCGGAGGGAGATCACAACTACACGCTCGCGGAGTGTGTGAGAGAGAGAGAAAGAGAGAGAGAGACGGAGATGTTCTTTCCTCCGCCCTCCCACGAGAAAGACAAGCGAAAAGAAGCGGCGGCGGCGGCGCCGCTTCTGCCTTTCTCTCTCCGTCTCTTTTTCGCCCGCGCTCTTTATATCGAGTCTCGCGCACTCCCGTCCTCCCCTTCCGTTCCCTCCTTCCTCTTCGCACCTATTCTTTTTTTTTCGTAAGTCACGGGCACAAACACATCGCGCGCTACGACGATTCTACGCGCGTTGTCTCCATCTCCTTCCCTTTCGTCCTTCCGTTTTTGTCTCTTTCACACGCACGCACACACAGGCACGCTCGATGTTCTCTCGGCGTTCTCGCTTCGTCAATGCCGAGAGCGCGCGCACGCACGTATATGTACCTACGTACGCGGTACGCACGCACGTCGTGTGTCGGCGACACGACGTTAGTCAAGGATCGTGCACGTAATCCGCGAACCGAGGCAAATACCGCGCGCGACGCGAGCCTTGTGCGCCGTGCGATGCACGGGCCACGGGGGACAGTTCCGCTACGTAGTTATACGCGGGGCCGAGACGCTCGCCGTCCTAGACGAACGTACGCGTGACGCCGCGATCGCCGAGTCACCGGGTACTGCACAGCGGCGCAGAAACGACCACCGCGACGACGACGAAACGCAGCACTGGACATCGCCTTCGGGATTGGAAACACTCCGGGGGTTCTCAACCTAGACGACGAACGACGGACGCATTACTGCGCCAGGGCCGTGTCCAGCGGACGGCAGTCGCGAAAAGTAAATGTGTCTTCCGAGATGACTTCGGAACCAAATTTGGATTTATTTAATCGGCGATTGATCCAATCGATCCGAGATAATTGCTTATGACAAAATTTTTAGCTGTGCAACAAAAACTTGATAATTTTATCCGTTCGTTGCGTTTGTAAAATTTTATTATTAGGTATTGCTTGACAAGTTATATAATTGCACAAATTGAGGTAATCGTGGTTTGGATCGCTCATTTGTAAGTATCGAACGCGAACGAATTGAATTCGGGGTAAATAATCAGCAATTATTTAATTAAATACCATGAAACTTGGTAAACTTATTCTAAATAAACGTGAAAATTATTCAACTTTTTATTGTGACATTGTTTAATTTAATATTTAATATTTATAAAACAATTAGTCGTACATTCATACGCCGCATACGCGCGGCGTGGCTGTTATCAATTAAAAAAAAATAGTCGATCGTTGGTGCATCTTTATTTGATTTTGCGTGTGCTCCAAAGAAAATTCCTCGGTACTTTCTCCTACATCTTTTAAAGAGAAACTTTTCAAAGAGCAATTTTTCCATCAAATTAACGCATGAAGAAAGCCAATAATAGAATTTAGATAAAATCAGCCATTTCCACGGAAGAACATTATCTTCACGAATGTTTTATGGATAGAATAAGTCGAAGGGTATAATTCTCAAAAATAAAAATATCTAAGAAAATGTGCTTTTGTGTAAAATAAAACCGAAAAGTTCAAAGAGCAATTTTTCTATCAAATTAACGCATGAAGAAAGCCAATAATAGAATTTAGATAAAATCAGCCATTTCCACGGAAGAACATTATCTTCACGATTATTTCATGAATAGAATGAATCGAAGGATAATTCTCAAATAAAAATATCTAAGAATACATATTTTTGTAAAGTAAAACCGAAAAGTCCAACCGCTGAATATATTTAGCCTTCAATTTATCACAGAAACGCAGACGAATAAAAATATGCAACGAATGTAATTCAGCTCTTTATTGTCATTTTGTAATGAACACAAGGATCCTCGGTCGATTCGATCCGCTCCTGATCGTACCTGGCAGTCTTTAAGCCGCGTCCACGAGAACATCTCTTTCTCTCTTGCTCTCTCTTGCTCTCTTTCCCTTTCTCTGTTATTATCTTCCTAATCACGTATAAAGCCAATGTTCGTTCGGCTCGCATCTCGCATCGACGAATCATTTTCGTCGTCACGGCAAGCTAGCTCACGTGTCGCCGTCGAAAACGGGGGCCGCTCAGAAAGAGCGCGAAAACTTGCAGATTAAAATAATAAGCTGCGTGTGGTGTCCCACACGTTCGCTCCGCCGAACGACGCTCTCGCTCGATGACGTATCTGCGCAGTTCGCGACATTGTAGAAAGCATGAGCACCGCGTCGCAGGGCAGTACCTAAATCGCCGGGTGTCTGCGACGAACTATTGTAATTATTTAAATATTATGATGTACAATTTAACACTTGAAAAACACTCAAATTCCGCTAAAGAAGGAAATTATAATCTTAATACAATAATTTTAATGTAACAGAAAAATGGACTGATTAGCGTTGTTATATACATACATATATGTTTTTATGTATCTAGCATAATTTAAAAATCACCTATACAGTTTTTTACAATGTGCATGACGAATAATAATTAGCAAAAATATACATATAATTATCACTTTTCATAGTACATTATAAATAATAAATACTATGTCGTTATAGTCCAGGTTTACAAAATGTGTGCTATTAAAAAATATATATTTTATTTAATTTATACTACACTATATATTTTCTCTTCGCGTATGTCGTGAGAAATAAACTTTTCTGTAATCTTATTCCTGAGTAGAGAATAATCGCAGGGCATCTCCACGGACCCCCGGATTCGCGTACGGTCCTGCCGACAAAAAGAGGGAGGACGCGAGGCCTGATCGCTCTCGAGAGCGCACGCTTCTTTCAAATTTAACTCTTAAGGTGATCGCAACTTTCAAGTAACCAAGCCGCCCCGCTGTATGCACAACGTACAACGCTCGCGTGATATATTTGTATCCATAAAACCGCCGCTGCCGCCGCCTCGTATACTGCTCGTAGTGCAGTTTCATGCTATACGTGCCTGTGTGCAGGCCCCAGCGACCATCAGCCTTCAACAATATGCTTCGAGAGCGAATAAGCTAGCCGCAAACAGAAGCTCCATAATCCTCCGGGCGGATTATGTCTGATATTCAGCTACGATACGCCGATCGTTATCGCGGACGTTATTTTTGTCTCCGAGAAAATTTCTGTACCCAAGAAAAATGCGAAACTGGCATCCAGAATTACAAAATATATACTCGGTGAGGGTATAAAGATTTCGATGTCGAAAGTACGAAAACGATCCGAGGTGTTTCTTCGTTCATCTCGCAACGATCAGCGTGTAGAACAATTCTTCCATTGTTTACGCAGAGAATCAAATCTGGCGAAATTCAATAAAAATTATGCCGACTTTCTCTGGTAATAATTGTGCGCATAATCGACTCATATATTGATATATATATATATATATATATAATCTTGAGATAGTACAATATATACGCGTCGCTTAAAGGGACGCTAACTGTTTTTTGAAACGAGAGCTCGTGCAGCGGCGTTACCATTCGGTCGAGTTTCGCGATCGATCCACGTCGGGAGAACGTGCCCGCCGAATATCCGCGTCGCGGAAATCGAACGCGTCCTAAAACGAATTCGCGCGCGGAAAGATCGCGACGGAATAAGAGGATTCTCGTCTTCGGTTCCGTCTTCTCGAGAGAAATTCGGCTTCCGGCAAGGACCGCATGATAGGTGTGTCAATGGGTTAAGTTATTTATTGATTTGGCGCGCGTTACCCACCCCCGAGAATTATCCCGAGGACGCCCAGCATGGGCGCGACGATTCGATCGATCGTCGAAAGTCCGACATCCCGAGGCGGGAGAACGACACCGCTCTGGAACTGGAAATGCGCCCGCAACGTCGCGTCGAAGTTGGCCGCGAGCGTTTCCATTTCGATGAATCGAATCCGCCGTGCCGTGTATAGGACACCGTAGGATATGCGTTTTGCGCCAATCGTCGCCTACTTTTCAACATATAAGGACGACGAGCGTAGAGATGATCGTTTTCGCGTGGCTGCAGCATCGAGCTCAGCGAGATGTCGCCTTGTACGTACGGTCCGTTTCACAATAAAATGTACGGCAGTATGTTGAGAATATACAATCCCGGAAAAAAAGGACTCTAGTACATAAAAGTAGATTTAAAAAAATATTGCATATTGCAAGTTTTCCAACATTATAAAGCAAATGATGCTATCGAGTGACGCCAACTGTGCAGATGATGGTAAACCGCGTACAGTTTTTTGTGGAATAGTCTGTACATACATACTTGTCTTCTACACTATCTGCACTTGAGACTAACGTGGTTCTCGCCTTTTGCCTTTCGAAACAACGGCGCGGGAGAGCGAGGACTGGAAGAGAGAGAGAGGCGAAAAATGGGAAAAGTACAGGTAAGTGTAGAAAGTGCACAAGGCGACGCGAACGAATCTTCCGCCGCGATCGATATCGCGCCGGGGCTGCAAAAATGCCGTGTATATCTGCACATACGTGAGCAACAATAGGCAATTCTCCGTTGGGCCGTCAATGCAGCTTGAAATGAATCTCTTGATCCATATAGGCCGACGGACAAAAGTAAAAACGCGCGGACAAGAGCGATGGTTAATCGCGCGAATCGAGCTTTTGCGATATGCTTTTATTCGAAATGCCGCTATTGGAAATCGTTCGAATCGACCGCGAGGAAAATGTTCCCGTGGGCCACCGGGAATGTTTCTTGTAAGAAAAATAATCTGGGCTAAAATACAAATGCAATCGAATAGCCAAATCCGTTGAAGACAGATTTTGCGAAAATGTTTGCTACGATTTTTGTCAATAGAAATGTAATAAATCTTCTAACAGAACATGATAGCAAATTGCTCAAGCCCCAGATATTGTCACACCCTCTATGTGGGGTTGATTGGAAAGTTGAAAGGTGAAATGTAATCCGTTTCGGGAACTCATATTGCAACTATGTATAAATTTATATTTACAATGTACATTGCTAGAAAATTCTTATTCTAGAAAAATTATATTCTAAGTATAGACCGTTGCATTCCACAACTTTAGCGTTTTATACAATGCATATTCTTTTTTTTTGTACCTGAGGTCAACCACTTTCTATATCGTATCCTTTTGTCATACACTCTCACCGTTTCACATCTCGTTCGATAACAGATTCTTTAGATTAGATTAAATTGGTCAAATATTCTAGCATCGACTAAATACGGTAGATACTTAATATTTTTAATTTTTGTTCGCACATCTTCGTCGATTTATCGTCGAAAAATCATAGCTACCACGTAGCTGTTGCAAAAATACTTGGAATGCAAACGCTTCGTATTAAACTAAAAGGTATGTGAAGCGATGTCGTGTACAGTTGAGTAGACTATGCGAAATTATATGTTAAGCACATTTTTAATTACACACCGTTAGGAGCTTCTCGAATTGATTTGCTTTCCACATTATGCTTTCTATTTACAGGCGCAAGCAAATTTATTTGTCCGGTACATCGACAATATACAATTCTGATGTTAATCGTGATTGTAGAATTCATTATACATAGACTTCGTATTTGATTCAACAACTTCAAAGACGTTTTATATTTTTCATCTCGATGTCTGACAATCTGTAACAACTCATAAATTATGTAGGAGCATAATTTATGGTAAAGATATGAAAGTACAATATGTATAAAATTCTCTAAATGGCTTATAAACTCCAACGACATTATAATCTTTGCGCTATGCTCTGCGCACCTTCTTCATCGCTATTTAATAACCGTATACTTGCACGAAAGAAATGACTAACTTGTTGAACGAAGAATGTCAAATGTTAGAGAGCACCTAACAATCAACATTCTCATTTAAATATTATTATGAGTAATCAAGGAAAAATCACAATTGCCTACAATTATTTTTATGCAAAAAATTAATTTATATGTACACTTATTACAAAGAAGAAGCAAGACTTATGTTTACTATATTTTACAAATTCTTGCAAACATTTATCTTGTACAAATGAGCTCAAGATATATATTGAGTTGAGTTATATACTTTCAACATAAACAACAAATATCAGAATCGTATCTTTCCATAAACAAATCAATCATTCTAATAATTTTTTAATCAGATTAATCAGATTAAATCAAAATAAAAATTTAGAAAAGAATAAATTTATATATTTGGGAAGTTATTTGTGATTAAACCTGATATACAGAATGAGACACTTAATTTTATAACTTAGATTATCTTTGTTTCTTATTTCAGGTGGAAAAAAAGTAGAGAAAAAGACAAAAAAAAAAGTTGTAGCAATTGGAACAATTTAAATCTAATTCTAAATTCTAATAAATCCTATATCTTAAATTTTAATAAATCTATCATTATCTATTATATTAGAAAGTTAAAATATTTTGAAAAAATCTATTTGTTGTAATAACAACGAGAAATTGTTGTAACTAATAACAAAGTTATCAAACAAAGTTACAACACTTTATCAAATTTATAATTTGGAAGCATCTTTATCTATTTAAATGATGTTTCTTTAAAAAAATGAAGCAACTTCTTTAATATTTATTTGAAATATTTTTCTTCTAAAATATGAAAGATAATTTAAGTTATAGTGTCTCACACATTTTATGTATATATGTATATATGAATTATTTGAAAAACATATTGATACATTGTGTGGAAAGCAAAATGATTCATATATTCGCAAATTTCACACGTCTGGCCGTAATTTATCCTCAATCTTACTAAAATACTTATTTATTTATTTCTCTTTTATAACATTTGCACATACTAAAAGAAATAGAGCTCATGCATATTAAAGTAGGAAATAAGTTTATAAACATTGCTAAATATCTTGTAAGTATGTAGGGAACTTTCAGTTTCTTATAGGTATTCATTACAAAACCTCGGTGTTAGTAATGAAAATTGTTATCTAGCATCTGTGAAAATTCAGATACAAAAAGAGGATTGAGAAGATTTTAATACATTGTAAAAATATATGTAAAAAAATCAAAGGTTATCAATCAAATATATGTAAAAAATCAATAGTCTTTTGATATAAAAAAGAAATCCGATTTGCAAATGGTGAAACCGAATATGAAATCTATAACTGTACAAAATTACTTAGATGCTATTTGCGCTGTGATGTTCTTGAGTTGTTGTTTATATATTTCCGCTTCCTTCTCTTTTTCTTGCAATTGCTTACGATATTCGGCGGCTTGTCTTCGCGCTTCTGCCAATTGTCTACTTAATACCGCTATATCCGTTACTGGCTCGCTGTTTTCTGGATTATCATCTTCAGTAATTTCTTCAACATCATCGCCTAATTGTAAAATTGTTGATTCTGTAACCTTTGCCGGGGAACTCGTAACTTTCTGAAACATCAAAATATATGGTTTATTTATATTTGCTTGTCTATTATCAATTTATATTTTATATCTAAAATATCTAAGTAATCTTACTTCTTTTGTCGAAACGGAATTCTTGATTTCAGTGACAGTAGATGCTGTTGGAGTGTTAGAAACCGTTGCAACCAATAATTTCGTTGCTTTGTTATCAACAGCAGACTTTTTCAAAATATTTGGACTCCGTGACGTAGTGGTAGACGTATTAGAATTTGGATTTAAGATTTTTGATTGAAGTTGATCTGCTCTAATTGTTACAAGTTTTCTTGACGTTCCCTTCCGCGAAGCGACTTGAAGGCGTTTAATTGGCGTACCTTTCGTCAAATTCAAAGCAATTTTTCCAGCTTCTGTAATTACATACATCTTAGAATAATACATTCTGAAATTAATAACTTTTAAATCATTTTAAATACATATATAAAAAGCGAACCTGTTAAAACTACCGTTCTCCCACTTTCCATTGCTTTTTCTACAATAGATGGATCATCATCTACGGGTATCATTCTGATCCCATGTGCTTCTAATAACCTAAACTGCTTGCCTATCGACATAATATCTTTATGTTTCTTACTATTTATAATATTATTTGCATTAATCATCTCAACATCTTCAATTTCTTTTTCCTGTTCGCCATCTGTGTTGTTTGGCGATACAGAAATTTGTTGAAAGATCAGTTTTTGTTTCTTTTCAATTTGCGCTAGAAATTATAAATAGATACACAAAATAGAATTCAAAGTACAAAGAGTAAAACACTCGCACGGAGAAATATGTTGCGACATATAAATTACCTTGAGAAAGTTTACGTTTACGCTGAGATTGTTGCTGCTGTGTTATTTGAAACTTTTGTTGTTCCTCCTCCTGTATTATCGAACTTTTGCTATTATTCTCCGTCTCTAATTGTACTAAATTATTCGTGGCTACTTCTAATTCTGTAGAATTAATCTGATTCTGTTGAATACCCATTAGCACTCTTTCCTGTTGTAATATGTCCACTAAGTCTAACCTATCATGCTCTAATGCAAGACTGATTGGAGTTTTCTCAAATTTACTAGTTACATCTGTATCAGCTCCGTGATCTAATAGTATGTGCATTACATCCACGTGTTCACGTTCTACTGCCCAATGCAGTGGAGTCATCTTCAGCTAAAATCATTTTCTACGTTAGTCATCTTGCACGAGAAATCAATAAATCCATATTTCGATATCGTACCATGTCTCTGCTATTGACATCAGCTCCATAGTTAAGCAGCAATTGTACCATCTGATGATGGCCTTCGTACGCTGCCATGTGTAAGGGAGTTCTATCGACTTTTGTCCTAGCGTCCCTCGATATTCCTGCTCGAAGTAAAACTTCAGCAGTCTCTATGTGATTGTTCTGTGCGGCGAGATGGAGCGCACTTGTGCCAAGCTAAACAACAAGCACATATATGTCAATTCTTCCAGATAAAAATCTATAAAGAATAACCTTTTAGATGCTCAAACCACTTACCCAATCTGTTGTAAATGGTGCGCCCCTACACATGAGCTCACGGACAGCCTCGGTGTCACCATTCTTTGCGCTATGTAGAAGCTGCTTTCCAAGTTCCACCATAGTCGAGGCATCTTGCGGTCTCGAGTGAGAGGAGACATCGCAAGCCAAGAGTCCCACCTGGTGACAATTGCACGACCATTAGATATCAAGAGTGGCTTCGCGTAAGATTAGACAGCGCATTCTTTGTACATCTTTGACACGTTAGAGAGATACTCACGGGTATGAGGGTATCCGCGTCCAAGCCTTCGATATCGTTGGCACATATGCTCTCTTGCACAGATTGCATTCTTGATTATCCAGCTCAGTCCCCTTCGTGCAAGTGGGCTCTAAAATCATATTATCCATAACTGTGACGACCACCGCGGATCTTTCCGAACGATCGGCGTCAGCTGCGGGCGATTAATTTTCGGGCGACTTAATCACTGCCGCGCGACCTTGGGCCAGCGGTATCCAAAAGTGGGCCGTAAAAATAACGTGCTCGCGCCGACGGAAGGGCACGCGCGCGGCCAGACACGTTCGATTCCCGCCCCGCGACGTATCCGCGTTTACTTCGCGGAATCTTCGCACCGCTACAGGATGTTTTTATTTCGCCGTCTCGGGGTCGCGAGGAACTTCCTGTTCCTGTTTCATGCGACGGAAGTCCATGCCATAGGCCCTGTGTTACGTGCCCGAAAAAAAAACTAGCCGACTTTACCGGGTCGGGACGGGACGTTATACTTACGACCAGCGCATTATTCTCGCCTTTCTCGCGATTTTTTTCGACGTTCCACCGACGGGCGCGTGGCGTCCGCTGGAATTCTTCCCCGTCAACAGTCTTCGATTTACGGTCACGGTAAAGTTTCATGAAAATGGCGGCGCATTGGCGCCATTCCTAGCGCCCGTCCGGCTCAGGTGGTAAAAGCGTTTCCCATGTGTGCGACGAGCTACTACGAAGATCGTCCCTTCACCACTCCCCCATCCCTCTCCCAGGGTCGCCCGTGTTTACGGCTAGATGTCATGAGGAATTTAGGGATCGTGTTCGCCATCTGAGGTACGCGACCATCGACATCCAATAGGACAATCCATTTTCTAGGGAGCGTGACGTAGCTAGGGTCTCTAGTAAGTACATTCTTCTATTGGATATTGAATGTGCCGCCGATAGAATATGCAGGTTTGAATAATCTGTCACGGAAAATACGGTATAGAGAATAAAATATTTTCAAATTGTAATAAAATTATTGTATCGCGTTTTTGAGATCGTTGAACACAAAAATAATATCTAGATGTAAAAAATTTCAAGTGTCGAAAATCTGCAGTGTGGAACAAGTGAAAAAGATTTAATATTTTTAATATTGAATAAAAGATGTTTAGATGTAATATTATATAGTGTGTGTGGATCTATACAATATCTTTTTTAATCTTGCTACGTTTCGGAGAAATAATATTTACTCGTTAAAAGTTTTTAAATTTACTTCTTATATAGCTTGAATGCGCACTACAGATGAGTGAATTTTACAATTTCGTTCTCAAAAATGTGAAATAAATATGACGGACTCGTAGTTAACTTCATTATCATTCATAAATTTAGCGTTGCTTGTTGATCAACAATTTTTGTTGACCTCCGAGAGAGGTCTCTGTAGTTTCTCCTGTCGACCGTTCGGCGCTCGGCGACGTTTAGATATGTCCGATCCGAGCGTACTCCGAGCCCAGTCCGAGCTCCGAGTCGTAACTAACGTCGTATAGTACTTTTCAGTTTTTATCTTGCAGTACGTATGTACGCTTTTCGTAATTCTTGAAGTTTTATATGCAGGAATTCTGCAAATTTGAGAATTCTACAGTTTTTGGTCGATTTCCACTGAATCGTAAGGTATCATCAATGTATGTATTATATGTGTATATAATATAATTTTATGGCGCTTTGCGAGAAATCCAAACCATTTTAATGAATAAAAATGTTCCGAATCGTTGTCGATGTAATGAATATTTACGAATTTTTAATATATTTACTAAAAGGTCAATGAATGAAAATTGATTGAAAAATTCTTCGAAATCTGTATATATATAGTCGTAAAATTGATTTAGTTTTCGATTTATGAACGAAGTTTTATTAATGCCACACACACACACACACACACACACAACGATATTCAGTCTATTTGCTCGATGCATCAGCGCATCGATGTGCTTTAATCGAGCGAATACATCCAGAGTTCGGTATTTCCATCTGATTATCGAAGCTCAGCTCGCTCTACGCGTTCTGCCAATCACTGGTAAACGGGAGTTTCTCTCACACAGATTCGAGAGGATTGTCTGAATGCTTGATCAGTATCTAATCTAGTACGGTAGTACGCCATGCGAACACGTCTAAAATAATAACGTAATAAACGTAATAAAATTGTGGTGAGGATTATTAAAAACTCATTATATTTATACTCTCTTATCGTCTCGAAATAACGTATATGTCTTTTTACGATATAAATTATTTAAGTTTAACGTTAAAATCTGAAACTATTATAATATTAGTGATTTACACTATTATTTAAATTGATGTAATAATTTAATGAAATAGTTTTATCATAATTTTAAATTTTAAGCATTTATTTTGTGTATAGTATCACAAAACAAACTTAAATGAAGTTGTACGATTTACAATCCGTATTTTGGATAAATCTCCCAAAATAATGAGATTATTTCGTATTTCGAATACAAGAATTAGGCAATAAGAGTTACTACTTATAAAATGATTTGTTTTCGATTGTTTTAACTAACATCGTTATGCATGAAGGAAAGAATTTATAAACTGGCCTAACTTAAATATTTTCGACTGATTTTATTTACTTTGACCTTGTTACACTTCGACCTATTTGCTGAGAATAGTCTCAATTTTTAATCGAAGCGTGAGTTTATCGTTAATAAAGAGCTGTCCGGTCATCGGATAGCTCGATTGATTCACGATTAAACACCATTTGTTGTTTGCGTCAAGTCAACCGCGTATTAGCTTTCTTATCGCGTTTTTTTTTCCATTTGCAATTACATATGTGGCACTTTCCGAAATGACGGAAATACGTGGGCGTCGTACATAATAGAATTTTGCTCGGGGGTTTCCGGCCAATGTTTCTCGCGGTCAGCCTCATTTTAAGCGCATCTTATCGATGTAGGCGAAAGCTGGGTCAGCGAGGCAATTGCACATACAGCCAGCGGGGCGCGCGCTATCACGTGCGTGCACCGCGCCACATCGCGTTACCCATTCCTTATATCGTAATCTAAGGAGGTGGCTGGCCGCACGATCACGCCGCGCCGCACCGGGCGTAAGCTTGCTTGCATGCTTTCGTTTTACGGGAGACGGGCTGGTACGTTGGGTAACCTCGTGAATTTCTCACGAGGGAAAATGCACAACGGCGTCGCGGTACTCGCGGTTAACGCCGAGCTTACGCCACCGACAACGGGAAACAACGGTCGCACAGGGACCGCTTTCACTTCATATACGTCCCTGTCGCCTTAAATTTTCCAACTTCACCGGATTAAAACTTTCCTTCCTCTCTCTCTCTCTCTCTCTCTCTCTCTCTCCCTTTTCTTCCCTCCGCGCGGGGGGGGGGCTGCCTCGGTAAACTGTCCCGTAAAAATAAAACTGCCCAGAAGCATATGGCGCGAACAGTGGCAAAGGGTAAAGATCGATCGATTTCCACGTTATGTTTTATTTAGAACACGAACGTCCCGAAAAATCGCTCGAAAATGGACCGACGATTTTTCATTTTTCTCGCTAAAAGATTGCCTTATGAAAAGAGAACGTAACACGATTGACTCGATATGTGTATAGAATGATAATATATATATCTTGCTTTCTTATATTCATGAAAGTGCTCTTCAATCGACACGTGTTTCATTAGTTTCTTGGAGGGTGAGGATTTTCCAATCTGCGAGATATATATGCATACTTAACGCGTACGTATTTTAATATCGGGTTCTCTTGTAACGTAAATATCTGATCACAGTTTAAAACCTATACAAAAATTGCAATTGTGCAACTGTGTATTTCTATTTTTCCTTAGGAATCACGAGTTGCGATCGATAGATTTATGCCGCGAAAAACCGTCCGCGAGCGTGCTATGAAAAGCGAAAATAATTAAAATTACGACTTTTACATCGGAATTAACCGTCATTGCGGCTATGGTAATTGCACATGCATTTACACACGAGTCGCGATGCAACGGCGCGTTTCTTAAGTGCAGTTCACACGGTGCTTTTTTGATATCTGGTATATATATTAGCACGATGTAGTAGTTAAAATGTATGGTGTACTTGAGGATGTCACGCTAAACTAATTTGCCTTCCTCATCGCCAGCTATAAGCACGCTAGTAAAGTTAAAATATTCAAAGTTTATTAGCTGCTAGTACTGCATCGTGTGTCTGCTAATCCTCTCGCCAAAAGTGCTGCATAGAGCAGCCAGACATTTTCAATAGACAGGATAAATTTGAAAATTTATGCAGAGTTGTATGAATAAACCCGCGTAAAAAGAGATACTCGGAGAATACATTTATCCTAAAAATACACGAGGTAATTTTGCCTGAAAATACACGTGTTACGAATTATTAAAATTATTCTAAGAAATTATTGAATTCTCGCTCTAATGGCATTCTCAACTAGCCGAATTATAACGAAATAAAAATACGAACATTTTGTAAACGTATAACGTGATGTTGGCGTTGGTATGTGCCCCGTTTTAAAATATTTTTATATTAGCAGGGTATACAGAGTGCGCTCTACTTCTCGCGTTATTCTTTTAACGACAGATTCTTTGGAGACAATTTTGCTTTACGAAAATTGTCGATGCACCGAAAACAAGCGAAAAATTACATTATTTAACTTTACATAAAATTTATTTTAATAAAATTCGGATTTGAAGTTTAGTCGAAGAAAATAATATAAGACACTAAAATTGCGAGAGTGATCTTTCTTGACATTTTCGCTGAGATGAGATCGACCAAATTGATCAACGATCATATCGTTAAAAAAATGCGCGAGATTAAGTAAGACATCCTGTATACAAAATAGCTTATTTTCAACGCGCCTTTAAACAAACAATAAAAAAATGCGTCGTGTAAGTAAGTCACGTTTTACGCGTAGACGCGCGCGTGGCGTTCGTGCCGCGTATAGGCCCCCGCGTCAATTATTACGCCCGCGCGTTTCATGTATAGTGTTTCAGAAACCCGCTGCAGAATCTAGGAAGTGCTGCACGGGAAATGAGATTCTTGCGTGAACAATACTCGACCCCTGCACGCCTGTGTGTGTATATATATGTATACGTATATGTGTGTACATGTGTATATTTTATATCACGAAGGGGGCACGAATTGGCATTCGGCAATTCGCGGAATCTCTGCTATCGTAACACCGCGCCGATTCCACGGCGCGCTTCCTTCATGTTCTCACGATTTTCGTATTTTCGAATGACCTTGCAGCGTTACGTTCTCTCCTTATGTCAATCTCGAGAATTATACAAAGTGAGCCGGAGGAAAGTAAAAGAAAAATTTATTACTGATCTTTCCGTCGCTCGTTAATTTAATTTCGATAAGTAGAATCAATATTTTTTCTATGAAGGAAGGTAAATAATCTGCACGAAATCACCGCGCAAACTCTGCCTCTTTGATTTCTCTCAAATCTGAATTGGGTGAACGAATCAAAATAATTTTGACGCGCTTCACTCGATGTTCGCCCGGTGCGCGTTTCGAGATTCAAATTACTAGGGCACGATAGTAGATCAATTATAAACAGCCGTGACCTCGGTTAGATCACTGACAGATTAATAGAGTCGTTCGCCCAATCAGGTTGAACGAATCACGATATCGACGCAATTACGTTAGTAATTTAAGAGTACCGGGCGAAAGGGGGAAGAGAGTTATTTCTTTGTTTTAACGGGCTTCTTCTTCTTTTTCTCCTCAGGTCGATACGGCCCCAGCTTCCGGCGCACCATGACGCCCCGCCACCAGGCTTGCATCTTGATTGTGCTACGCTGTACATGATCCTCGTGCTCCTTTTGTCTTCGGAGCGCCTCCTGCTCCGCGAGGTACGTGTCGATGAATTCCTGGTTATTGCGATACTGCAACAAACACCGTTCCGTATCCAGCTTCAACGCGAGTTTACCGCGACATATTTTACCGGACTCCGATGTCTTTCTCGGTAATAAGTGTGTCTTATACGAGATTCATTGGGGCTTTACGCGATCGTGTATCTTCATGAGCAATAAGGGAAGGTTCAATCTTGTTTGTTATATACGGACGTGTGATTAAAAAGTGGAGGCTAAATTCTGCTATAGAAGGTCGGGCATTTTATGTTCGGAACAAATTTTATTGCAGGACGTTAAATAGATTTAAAAATTGGACGTAATGTATATATAATATCATTTAAATAATCTGATTTTTTGTCAATGATTAAAATTTGCGAAATTTTATGAGGAACTTATGATTTGAAGAAAAAGTTAATTCTTTAAAATTACTACAATAATTGTTCTATATTAATTTGATAATAATCTTAATCTGTCAGTATACTAATAGAAATTAATATACAACATCGACAGAATTCTAATATAACCGTGAAAGATAACTCAAAAATATAGAAAATATTTTCTGCGTGTTTGAACAGGGCATTTTTGTGTTATGAATTCTGCCACATCTCTATATATGTAGATACCTAAGCTAAGGGAAATTAATCCGCAAACTTCCGGTCAATGGTTTAGTTCTCACTCAAATGTACATAAACCGGTCTCCGGAACATGTGAAAGGTTCTCAGGAGCTTGGAATTCGAGGAGATTTCGGCTATTAATAACGATCATCAAGACATTTCTGAGTCTCGGCGGACACGTACTTGACGCGAATTATCGATTACCCCAACGAAACTTCGGCGCGCCCTTTAAACTCACCCGGGCCAAGTTATCTGAGCTTGATTGCCAATAGGCGAAACGTGACGTAGTAAATCAGACAGTCACACAGAGAATGCGAAATAAGATAGTGATTGTGCTTGTTACGCCGACTGGGATCCTCTTTATCCGGCAATTAAGATTCACAGTGGTGGTGGTCAGAGTAATCAGCGGCGGAATGCAAATTGAATTACTGCGCTCGCACCGCGTACCTACCGCGTGAATGAAATAAAAATATTTCTCGCACTGTCATGTCGCACAGTTCTCGAGTCATTATACCTCCGTTGTAAGTTCCTCCAAGTATTTTCGAGCATCTTCGATCTCATTGCGTACTTTGCGGATCTCCTCCTCGTACATTTTCTTCTCCCGATCGTATCTCTGCCGCCATTGCTCGATCCGATTCTCGACGAGCTGCAAATTCAAAGTAAATATTTTTGTTATCCTTACCGGGGCATCTTTGCCAACTCGTCTTAAATTTGACGAAATTGATTTCGCGCAAGTTGCTCGCGAGCATCCGGCAAAAGCGCCGAATTTGTGTTAACATATCCACTGTAAAAAAAAGTCATAAAAAGCTCCGATCTCGAAGTACATTTTTCAACAACCTTTTAAAGCTTTTTCGCTGAAGAACTTACGGGACCGCTTAAGCGTCTTCATTTTAATGCCGGACCCTTTTAAGTCTTAACTATTTAAGTACGAGCTGTCTACGAGACATTTTTGTTCGTTTTAAGCGAGAGAAGTTTATAGGAAGGAGTTTGCGCTCACCGCTATACGCCGCGTCAGATAACGCGTCAATACATCATTCACGTGATTTTCGTTCCTCACGCGCACGCAATGATCATTCAAAGTCTTTTTCAATTCGTCCAAATCCAACTCGTAACGCAGCACGTACTGCTCCCGACGTGCCGCTTCCCACACTCGGACATATTTCATCTCCGCGTCCTTAATTAGTTTCAGCCTCTCCTTCTCGTCCTAAACATTTTGCCAACAAGTTTCGTTTTCAACGTGGCTCTACTTACGCACACAACAAATAACGGTTAAACAGTAAAATTTGATGATTTATCGCCGTTACGCCGTACATACATTTGTAAACCTTCCGCAGCTTACGAAACATTTACCCGTGTTAAAGTGAGCTTCTTCGTTAAACGCTCCTCCTCCTTCTCGTGCGCTGTTTTCTTATCGGCAATCGCTTTTCGTAACTCTACCACGATCGTCCGCATCCTTTTATTTTCTTCTATTACAAGCTGCTCCTGTTCTTCCTGCGACGTGATTTTTTCGATCTCCTTGGTTAATACCTCGATGGTTCCGTGTTCGTTAATTTCTCGCTTCAAGTCTCGTATTATACCGCTAACATATAAACTGCAACGTATAAACGATATAATCTTTAATTTTTGCACATTTAGGAGGATATATATTTTTTAGCATGTTTAAAAAATTATATCTCTGGCAAGTACTGAGTAATTTATAAAGTCAAATAGAGCTAATTTAAAAGGGGATTGCTTTTAAACTTTAACCAAAAAATATATTGTTTTTTTATAAATACTGATATTAAAATGTAAAAAAATTATTGCTTAGTAAAATATGATTTTTATTGGACTATCATATTATAAAAGATTTAACGTTGTATACGCAATGTAATTTTCATGTTGTAATAATATCTCAAACACAATTCTGATACAAATTTCAATAGATTCTAATACGAATTTACAATAATATTTTTATTATATAAAACTCACGAGTCTCCATTTCAATGCTAAAAAATGTAGCGGTTTGAGCTATTGATCAATACTGATGGATGTGATATAGATTGTAGGTCAAAAATGTTTAACCCTTATTACGTTCTTATCTCAACATGCATTTTGTTTTATAAATATAATCTTGACAATGAAAATATTTCTATGTAAACTTTTATTTAGACTTTGAAGATATTTATTTTTGCATTCATTATATTGGATTCATCATTTTCAATTTTTATGTTTTGATTTTATTTTTATATTCTGCGATTACAAAAACTTTGAAAAATAATTCAATTTAATACATTTCTCTTCTAAAAATAATTGGATGTAAAAGAGTTAATATCGGAATGTGAACGGGAATGTTTATAATCGAGTTTTACTCATTAGATTTGCATATTGGCAAACAAGCCAATGCAAATTTCTCAGTCAATGTTGAAACTTTATTATATTTGTATTTCATGATTATTAAGTACGATTTATAAATTGAACCAAATAAAATTTTTTATTTGGCTCAATCAAAACCAATGGATGCAGATTTAAATATAAAAAATAGGTCCATATTTCAATAACAAATACGCGCAAAATTATGTTTAATTACAAAATAGCACGTATAATAATTATTTGAAACGAACCACATAAAAAATAATAAAAAACAGCGATTGTTATTACCATAATATTTTAAATGCTTACACGATTTAAATCTGATACTATAATGTTGTAATACATGAATAAAAGAAGAAATTGCTTGTCACTCATAATTTTATTTCTTGAGAAAACAGGGGTGTTAATTTATTAATTACATAATTAATTTCGTTTTGAGGCTTCATTGTTATTGAATGGTTTATTGGCTGAACCACCACTGCCACGAATATGTCAGTCTTTCAGACAGGCTTATGGACAAACTAAATACATTCCAACCTGTCTCGTCGAAGCTTTTCACGCGCAGCTTCCCTCCGTGAATCCGTCATACCCGCTGCGCCTCCGGTGAGCGTCTGTAGAATAGACGTTTCCGAAATCCTGCGGATAGATATATACAAAGACAGGCGCGTCATAATGTAGTCGCGTTTTATCGCGCTGTACCCCGCCCGACGTACTCAACATTGGAAAAAATATTAGTGGCGTCGTCTCTTGTCGCCGATTGTTGTCGCAAGGTATTTTGGTAAACTGCCAATGAGTCCGCACATTCCTCCAGGACCTCCAAGACAACTTCACGCTCCGCCGGCGAAAATCCTGCGGGACTTGTCACTCCAATCGACGCTTCCATCCTCTGGTTTTTTTCTTCTTTAACGAAATCGAATCGGTCTTTCGTTCGCTGTGCGTCGTAAACGTAGCTGTTTTCGTTAACAAATTTATATACGCAATTTTATTCGAGAATAAAACTGTGAAACGCGGAAAATATTTCGAAATTGTTTCGACAGGAACCGCGCGAGAATAACAGAATCACATATATGTCTCACGATGTAGGGAATGTTTCACACGGCGAAGTAAGTTCATGCATTTTTATGCATGCACTTGTACATACGTTTTACGTCCAACGTCGACAAATTCAATGTTAAATGTGTTCGCCTGATAGATACGTCGTGTCAGTCCACGTCTGTCTGATAAGCCAATTTATCACGCGTTCCTGCGTAGATCCAGCTCGACTTTACGACGGTTCTCCGTTACTTCCTTAAATTTTAAGCAACATCAACGACACAGTCGGCATATCAACTATCTTTTCGGAGAAATAGGGTAGGTGCTCGGAACGATCGATTAACAAGAGACGATTTATGTATTTACTTTCTCGAACTGACTTATTTTTGCAAAAAATATATTATTGAAAATCAATAATGGAAGAGCGAAAGACAATAAAATAAATTAGCGAATGACCATTAACTTCACTAAATAGCCATTTTAATGCAATTTATGTAACATTTTTCTATTAATAGACGAAGCGAGTCACGTAATTCGTTATAAATTAATATTTCATCAATCAAATATTGCAAAAACAACTGATGGCAACCTAATGGTATGAAAAAGTGCATAATTTTTATGAAATATAGATAATGTTTGAAAGTGGCGTTATTTTTTCGATTTTTTAAGATTATCTTGAGATTTATTTATTAATACATGCCATTTTACATAATTGTATAACGAACATTAAGACGATAAAAATACACTTCTTAAAAGTAATCTTAAAATATCCTTTAAACATTTGTTTTATAAATCCGAGTAATTTACAATAATGGTATATCGTCATTAAGAATTTTTCCGAATTTCTGAGATATTAACTTATAACTTCTTATATATATGTATACAAAAAAAAAGAACATATTTAATAATTATTTGATATACATAATGAACATTGAAAGAGTATATAATATACACAGACATTACCGTATATGTGCCAGACACACTCTTACAAATAAGCAGACATTTTTTCGCGGGCTAATTAACACATCGTCGGACCGGCATACATCGTTCCCGATACACTGTATTGCGAAGAAAGAAAAAGGAGAAAACCGTCCAAACTCCGTACTAGCTCCGCAAACCTTTCGAGCGAGTTAAACAGTTTGATCTATCGCCGCGGGCTGCCGTGGAAACGAACTCAGGGACCATGGACATTAAAGCGGCAGTAGGCATGAGAAGGAAAAAAAAAGAAAGACTGGAGGTTTCACCAAAAAAATCGTACAGTAGGAAATGAAAAGGAAGCATTTGCCAACGGGAATTTTTTTTCCCTCTCATAATGTGAAAAGCCCAAAAGTCCGACTTGAGCGCGCTGCGGCATTTTTGAAATTAAATTCATCGAATCGCTACGGGAAAAAATCGCGCGCGATTTCGTTAATATTCCCGGGAAACGGAAATCGCGAAAAATCCGAGAAGAGTTGCGACTTAATGCGCTCGTACGGGCGCGGGCGTCGTCGGCGTCGCATCGTTCTGCGAGCACACTCTCCGGAACGGCGATTCTACTTCTCGCACATTTCCGGGAAAGTTTTCGCGGAGAAAGAAACTTTCTGCGGAAAAGTTGGAGTCTTTAAAGGCGCGGACATACTCGTACATTTAGCACGAACGCGGAGCCAAGTACATTTTGGCTTACATGAGGCCGAGGAAATGCATCGTGTAGTTTTGCCATAGAATGCCTGTCTGGAATTATCGATTTTAGGTATCGCGAAATCTCCCACTCGGCGTTTTATCTCTCAGCACGGCAAAAGACTTTTCACGTTGTTCTTTTGCTGTTAGTCGAATTTCCAATAACATTATAATTGAGAAATAATGCCACAAAGTACGTGTATAAATACATACATCGCAAAATAAAACAGAAAAGCTTATAAATTTTGTCGAATACCTCATCGTGTAATGTTATATGCTGTGCAGAAAGAGGTTTAACAGACAATTGCTATTCAATACAATGCGTTTATGTTAGAACTCATTTGTTTTTGCGATAAAATTGACATATTGGAAAGAGGAAACTATGGAAATTCGATAAACATCGTTCTATCTGATCTGCTTTGGACGAGCAGACCTCGTGCTGTTGGAGTTGGTTCTCAATTATTCCGCGAAGCGAAGCAAACGAAAGTCGAAAACTGTTAAATTGATATCGACATAATTACTATCCGATTGCGTTAGGGTCCTGGTCCTGGGAAAAAATTCTGTGGGCGAAAAAGGGCGCGCCAGCACGTATCAGTTTGATTGGAAAAGTTTTCACATCGAGAGGGGACTTTTAATTGAATCTGCATTGTCTGGCAAGAGAGAGAGAGAAAGAGTTCTTCGTGTGGCCTCTCGAGTTTGTGCTCTCGTTTAACGTGAAGAATATCAGATCGTGAATTCGTAAAAACAAGATGACGATATCATCTGTTACAAAGAAATCTGACAAATTCTGGATTTGCGTATACATGGGTGTTTCACTGTGTTGGCTTTTCGATACTTATTCGATTAATCGCACGATTTGACAGGTTGCATGTCACCTTTCGATTAAACTTTGAAGTAAAAACGAATTTTTTCGAGAAAAAATTAGGTAGAGAATGTAAAAAAACTGAATGCAAAAATTAGATGAAGAACGTCAAGATTGTTAAGCGTGTGAAACATTATGTATGATCTTATGCAAAAGTGGATTTACTTATCAAATAATTGTTTCGGATTAAGTATCAAAAATTTCGAAAATCTAATGGTGCTTATACGGTATATGTATAATGCTTTTTTTTATTTTGTATTAATTTGATTTTATATTATATTGTCATCAATAACTATAAAGGAGTCATAAGAATCACATGTTTAACATTCTTGTAATATAATCGGTATATTTTCTAATTCCTTAAAGTCGATATTTTTACCGTCAATTTTCATTGTAGAATTACTAATCCACAATTTACGACACAAAATTTTTTATAAAGAAGTCTGATTTTGTCTTAAGACAGAATTTTATGGAAGACACCGTCTTCCATATTAAACACTAATATGAAAGATTAAAACAAACATGGATTTTCTCCTTTCTTTTAATTTTTCTCTTTGATTTTCTTAATTAGTTGCAAAAGCATTAATAAAAATCTCGTTTACAATAACATGAAAGATTTGATTCTCATAATAAGTTGGCACAAGTTTCTCGAAAAATAACTTTGAGTATAAACGTTAACTTCGACATTAAAATATATAGACTGAGAAATCGGATGTTACAAAGTTATAAATTCATAATCTTTGAAGAAGGAGAGAGAGAGAGAGAGAGAGAGAGAGAGAGAGAGAGAGAGAGAGAGAGAGAGAGAGAGAGAGAGAAGAGGATTTGGTTTAACAATTTTTTTATTCTTTTTATTGTTTTCTTACTTGAATTGTTCTTTTAATCCTTTGACTGCTGATGACGAGAATTCTCATTATGTTGAACATTGCATTTAATGCCGCGAAAATGCATTTTCTCGTCATGAAATATTTTATTATAATTACATACAGCCGCTAAGTGATTTTATCACCAAATTATAACTAGAGGCTTTTGGGTATGCTACATGATTTTCGAGTCTGATTTATACAATGTTGCTTTAGAAAAAGGATATGTTACCAGAAAAATAAAAACTTTCGAAGATTCTCGTCACGAGATATTTTGTTATATGAAGTTTTATAATGAATTAATGACTGAAACACAAGGTACATTTAGGAGTTTTTGGATGTGCTAAACATAACGTTAAAGTCATATTTGAAAAAAATATATAAACAGTTTTATGACAAAAGCTGTCATAAAGGTTTATGACAAAAATTTTTTTTAATTTGACTTTGAATTGACTTGAAATTTGTCATCAGCATCATCAAAAACCTCTCTATGGCCGGTATTCATAGTCCGTTCTGATTTCACGACTATCTTAAGTAATGTCTTAAGAATGCTAACGGCTCTGTGATTGGTTCAAGACATCTTAAGATTGTACTTAAGATGATCCTAAATGTAAGAACCGACTATGAATACTGTCCTTTATAAACTTTCATTAATTTTCGAGAATCTTTCGTTTTGGGTATTTTAGGACCACTCGAGGAAAATGGTGTGGCACTCAAAGGGTTAAATAATTAAGTTTTTTTACGTATATAAGAAGTTTTTTTACTATTTTCCCTTGGAAAAAACTACTGTAGTTGCAAAAAAGTACACAAAACTATATATAGTAATACTGTAACGGCAGTAGTCTTTTTGTAGTTTTTTTTTTTGTAAGGATTATCTATCTTTCATCTCTTCCTTTTGTCTTATAAAAGAATCTTAAAAAAGTCACGAAAAGTGCATTATTAAGTAAAGAAGGGAAACTTTTAAATTAATCTCTAATTCAATTTATTTTAATTAAGTTTTAAGCGGCGGAATAAATTTTCTTTCGGTCCGCCTGTTTTCTATGGGAATAATTTATACACTAATGTCAGGTCATATTTCCGAGGGAAGGTGCAGTCAGTTGCAAAAGACAAAATGTTAAAAAGGCTCACAATAAATCTCCCATCAGAGATTGATTCCAAAATTTCTTGCAGCCCAGCAACGCGTCGGTCATATAAGGAATGTATTAGGAACGCGAAATGCAACGCGGTTGACGAAATTCAGAGTTTCACGAGATACCGTTCGCGGGCTGAAATGGGGTGGCTGTCCCTTATCTAAGGCAAGAGTAAACCGTCGCACCCTGTCGGCTGTTATCGCAGTCCGAAGTGGACCTAACCCGCGCGCAGGAAGACGTATGTGTACACATGCGGCGACCAGGAGGCCACCTCCGGCGCCGCGGCGCTTGCGTATTCGCGAGGCGGCGTCGGCGTCGCGACGGCGCGCTTCCGCCGCGCCCGATGCCGTGGCGTGGAGACGCGAGGGCGGTGTCGGTGGTGGTAGCAGCGCGAGAGGGTTGTTCTCGTCTACTCGCCGTGCGCTCCTCGCCGTCGTCGTCGCCGTCGCCGTCGCCGTCGTCGACGAGCGCGTCGCGGCGCTCGAGAGCGTTTTCTCCCTCGGGGATCACCTAGCCGCGGATCGCGATCGCGGGGACTCCTCGGCGACTCGTTCCGGAACGCGCTCCTCCTGGTGCGCGGATTCCTATACGCGGATCTCGAATCGCCGGATCTCGGAGCCGACGGGCGAGAGTCTAGAAAAAGAGAGAAGGACTGCGCCTCGTCCTCGTCGTGGCCGCTCCTCCAAGTCGCGGAAATGTCCTCCGGTCTCGCTTGCACGGCGGGCCGCGCAAGGTTATAAAATCCCACCCCGTTGTTACCCGCACCGTCACCGTCGGCGCCGTCGGCACCGTCGGCGTGGATGGTGCGCTGGTGGTCGTGCTAGTGCCGGTACTGGTGATCGTCCGCTCTCTCGTCTGCCAGTTGTCTAGTTGTTGTTATTGTCCGGCGCATCTCGCACCAAGGGTGAGTACATCAGAGACTTAACCCTTTCGCCGCGTTCGGTCGTCATCTCGCTCCTCGTTCCTCGCGCGGAGACGCGAAGGCGACGGGTGAGAGACGACGCGAGAAAAGTGCGCGCGGAACAAGCTTTGACGACTGAACTTGTGTAATGTCGATTCGTGCCCTACTGAGGGTTGTTATGGGTAACCTAGTTGGCACTTTTCGCAACCCCTCGTGTTTATGTCGACCCCTCTTCTCTCTTTCTCTTTCTCCCTCTCTCAGTTTCGTCCTCGCTCTCATCCCCGTCTCACTTTCTCTCTTTATCCCTCCACGACCGTCTCGTTCTTTCTTTTTCTCGAGCGGGGGTGGTAAACATGCCGTCCTGCAGAGACGTTCGATGGGAACGACGCCGAGAATCCCGCCTGCGGGAAATAATCTCGGTAAATCGAATTGTACTCGCAGCGGGCTCTACTTCATCATCGTAACAAAAATTATCAGTGGATATTGATGCTGATATGATTTTGATGAATCCAGATCGCGCGAGGTCGTAAATGCACCAAGACGAATCGCGATAATCAAAATATACGATTAACGTAGCCGACAGGATAAATTCGATATCGTAATTTATTTCATAAAATCGCTTTCTAATGGTTCCAACCAGTCCGGCAAATAAGTCATTGTCATTACAAACAGTTCTATGAGTAGGGTACTAAATTCGTCATTGAGATGGTATTTCGGTGGCGCATTGGTCGCCGTTATGCAAACATTAGAGTTAACCCAGAAACCCTTCAGAAACCAGATACGTAAGTGAATCGGCAACGCGAAACACTAATTTAATTAAAATCGCTACTTGCGGAGTTAACTCATACAATTGCATAACGCTGTTCCAATTATTACAATTAATCTTACGTTTCTTGGTATCTGAGCGTCGAAAATCGGATTTACTGAATACACCGTTAATTTCACTGGCAGCTTACTAATATCATTAATCGATTTATTATTATTATTATTGTGATTTGTTATTAATCTATTTATTATTATGATTCGTTATTAATTGATTTACTATTATTATTATTGAGCCAGGTGCGTTGTAACAATAAATTCGGTCGCTTTCGATTCGTTTCGTACGCTCGACTGAAAAAATAATTATTTTAACTTAATGCAATGTATTATGTGGCAAATATTTTTTGTATTTACGACAATTAATTGTACTATAGAATAATGATGGTGCAATTAACTGTGTCTTGCTGCTTCCTTTCTGCCTCAGCTTTATTATTTTTTTCTGATTCGTGTATAATCTATATATCGCAACTGCGCCAAATTAAGCTGCAAAAAGAGCGTTTTATTTTATTTCTTTCTAATTTTTCTACTTTTATAATTATTTGCTAAAGTAAAATATGATTTTCGTGTTTTAAGGAGGCTTTAGTTTATCGCCAAATGTGAAATATACTCTCTCTTTCTTTCTCCCCTCCTCTCCCTCCCTCTCACCTTCTCTCTTTTTCTTGAGAAGAATTACTGGCTTATCTGAATCCGAGACTCGATTAACAAATCATCATTTTAATCGAATTTTCTTGCGGGACGTGTTTTTAAAAGCACTTGACTTCTCTCATTTTGCTTGTCGCGCGAACACTCGTGCAATCGCTTTTTCCCGCTTCCAATTAACGTCCTGCACGCGGCCAAGTGCCTAGTTTACATATGCGCCTGGAATAGGCATTTTTGGTATATTAGAGCGCTCCCCTTTTGTGCTCAATCTCGGACAAGAAAATGACAAATAGAATAAAAAGTAAATGATATTTAGTATTAAATGTTAGGTAAAAATTTTTTATTACAAAAATTAAAATTTGAATTGTAAATTTTTTCTCATGCATATAGGATGTATGAAAGTTTTAAAATTTATCTTTCTTTAGAAATTATTCTTTATATAATATTTGTTTGAAAATCTCTCTCTTTTCCGATTCTAACGAGATTTGGATATGTATGTGTGTGTTTTAGTATATATTAAAAAAATTAAAATAAGCGACACATATTTTTCAATAGGTAGTGTTGTTCATGTATAGGTGAAGGAGATGAAATGCCTCCTTGAAAAAAATCGATTTTTATGTTTCCAAGCATATACCATTAGGACAGATATAATAAGAGATACGAAAGAATATATACTCAATAAAAGTTTTATGGTTTCCATGCATGACATTTTATGAAGGTACATTTACAAATTTTTCGAAAAAACATACATAAAATTTCCACCACATATACTTATTATTGCTCTAGGTAATTTAAAATTTTTTACAATCGAATCTGTCTTTAACTAAGTTTTAATTGTCATAAAAAATTTTAAATTCAAAAATTGTAATTGTTGATGGTGAAAGATAAAAAAAAAATGTACATTTTTCTAAATTGCCTTTGAAACCATTCCTGTTTAAAACATTTTTTATATCTTACTGTTTTAACAGTATACGTATATACTCAGAAACATAAAGTTGGTTTTTTTAAGGGACAGTTTCATGAGTAATAAGAGCATATTATTAAAAACCTACATATATGATTTTTATTCGTATTATACATGTTGATAAAAAGTGAAGAAAACAGTTGCGTGTGTGGCCTCCTTGTAAAATATACTATTATAAATTATGCTATTTAAAAATAAACTTAGTTATATTGTATTCGAAAAGTCCATTTTGATACGTTGCGTCTAAGGACAATAGTCACGAATGCCATGTAAATTCGCGACAACGCTTAGCGACCGGCTAATTTGCTGTGTTAAATCGGCCTGACAATGTGACAGTGATAATTTGCCTCACGATCGTAGTCGCGGGAATTCCGGATTACGATTTGCGGCAAACGTGAACGGTGAACCAATCCCACGCACTCGGCTATTATTTACCTAGCGGTAAAAGTAAGCGCGAGCGAGCGGCTAAGAAGTTTAGGACACACATTTCATCACTTTCGCATGAAATCCGTTTTAATCCTCATAAAATTTTAACGATACTTGCGCACGTAAGTCGTGATTGAATCTTCTATAAAATTCCAGTCCGAATACACAGTTGTAAAACTACGAATTTTTACGATGATATAGCTAAAATTTATATGTGTAAGCAAGTACATAATATAGCATTCGTGTATAAACAAATAAACTAAAACATCACGGCTGACTGAACGATGCATTCTATTTTTTATACTTCTGGTTCTTTCGTTATTTTGCAAAAATATTAGCGCAACTCGGTTTTTTTTTAGATACTTTTATTTTGTCTCGATTTATATTTGATATCTCATGTTAACGATGTTAACGCGTCTAAAAATTAGTGATTAAATAGAAACGGTTTCTATGATACTTGTTCTTTTCTTTTGGCATTAACAAAATCAAATCATTTAGAGAAAAATCTTGCTTGACGTACTTATCGTCGAGCGTACAAGTATTACATATTATACATACATATAGGCTCGTGTTCAACGTCGTTCCTTGAGGATTTCATTTGCGCGAAAGGTTGGCCATAAAGCGCTTCACCTTGGTCTCAGAATTAGTAAGAGCGTTTTCAGGAAAGTGTGCTGTAAACGTATTGCCCGAGTGAAATGATTAAAACTTTCATCGCTGACTCTCTTATCAGCGTTGCTCCGTACGTATTTTAATAAGGCAGCATACGCGATTTAAATGCGAAATCGCATACCGTTGACTAGAGTGGGCGAAAACTTTTTCTTCGGATTTCGAAAATTACGGATTTAGTATTCGTTTTAAATTAATTTTGATTTTCCATTTTATACAGCCATTGTAATCAAGATCCTGAGATTCGCGTAATTAAATCCATCCACATAAAGATTTTTCACTGTTGGATACGATCCGATCTTTTGCCGTGAATTTTGCCGTTATTTATTTTTATATTTTTTATTTAATTATTTTCTTCGCTTTAAAAGAGGCCAAAGGGCTTCGAGCAAAGTGTTGTTTTACGCTCTTATTAGCTTGTCGAATAAAACGATGCTCCTTTAATGTCGCTCGAGGTATATTGTTAATTGCTTCACTCTACGGTTTCTCCGCTTTGAATAAATTTTTCCTTCCGGCGAAAAACTGTTTTCGTCCGAGCCAACGTACTTCTTTCCCTCTTTCTTCTATTTTCTTTTTGGCGTAAATAGTCAGGGCGTGTACACAATATTATCCGACGAACTTCCAAAGAATGTCATGCAATTTCAGGAACACAAAGGCCGGTGAGAAAATATCATTGAAGTTCCTGTTTTTCCGTATGCCCCGTACTTATGGGGCATCGAGAAAATTTTATCGAGCGAGGCAAAAAGATATTCGTTTAGAACATAATAGGTTGAAATGTTGACTCGACATTTTGCAGCTTTTATATCTTTATTTCGTATCGTGGGGATTTGATTTCCTTTCGATGACTTTTGAATTTTCCGACAGGACAGACCATCGTGTGTGTTCTTTATGCCCCTTAACTAGTAGAAAAGTCGAGTTCGTGCTCGGCAAGCAGACACCAGCGCGGGCGACTGATAAGAACATCGAATGTACAGTTGAACTTCCTCGATAAAAACCAATAGCCCAAGCAAGAATTTTCATATGTTGCTTATCGACGCAACCTTCGAAAGTGACAATGGCCCCCCTGACGAAGAGCAAAATGTCGTCGCTAGGGGCGACAGCCTGCTCTGTTATCCGATAATAATACTCATCAAAGAGCTTCTCGGCTCCATCGAAAGTCGATCAGTACCCATGAAAAATTCGCACTGGCCTGATTCGCGAGTTTCAGATATCGAGTTTCTTAAATGATCATCAGAGGAGTGCAAATTATACTGAAACTTTATAAATATTCGTAAACATCTATAAATTTGACTTTTAACGTATATGTGCATGAAGTCAATAACGTATTAAAATAATTAAGCCCGCGGCGCTTGTAATATGCGCTTGCGAAATTGCAGAAGAAACCATTAGTGATCACCGTTTTAAAAATGTTTCATTTCGCATAAAATGTGATATGATTGTCGGACTCACATAATTTTGTTTTTAAATTACTTTTTGTCACGTACAATCGCTTGTAAACGATAAACAGCGACATAAACGCAGGCCAGTAGATTGCAATAACTCCGTCGTGTAATGGCGGAGTAACAATCTTCGCAATTGAATTACGTTGACGGGAATTAAGCGAGCGCAAAGTAAAGTACAATTAACAAACACGCCCTACCTACAACCGCATAATACGCCGCTGTTAAAACACTTCGTAAACGATGCGTCCTGTTTTCCAGTGCAAAATGCGAGGTACGGTTACATGCGCATAATGATTTTCTTTATGGAATGTAGATTTAAAAGCATAAAATTTTAAGCAAAACAATTGTTGATGCGAAGAGTCACATTAGTGGATAAATATAGAGTAAATACTTATTGTAAAAAAACATCTTTTATTATTTTTTCTTATACTAAAATGTCATATAATAAGAATCTAAACGGAATATAGTATATCAAAACGTAAAACTTTTATTTCTGTTGAACTAACTAATAAATAATTCATGAATGACCATTCAAATAATTTAACCAAATTCTTGTTAAATAACGATTAATCTCAAATTGTCCATTTTTGATAGTATCTCTGGAATCTCCATTAATCCTCGGGTCACCTCGATTACCCAAAACGAAAGAAGTACATTAAAATTACTGCAGTAACGAGCTTCATTTTTTTTTAACACTGGGATATAAAAATCACCCTAGGTGATTATTCCCGAGTTAAGCAAGTTTACACCTATTGTAAAATTAAGTGTTATTTATATGTTAATTTATTCTATTTTCGATTTTGTTACTCGAAGCGGGAAAATACGTTCAAAATTTTGGATTAATCTTCTTTTTTTTTACAAAAATTTAATTGAACATTATCTCATTTTATAACTATTCTAATCTTCGGTATTAAATATCTTGTTAACATCAAGCTCCAAGTTAAAATTGTGTTAAAGTAGATCCCATTTGAATTGAAGTGAAAAATTAGCTTTGCTCTCTATTCATATTCCCCAAGTTTAATCTACGAAGAATTATCCATCTTTAGTCGGTTATAACTTAGAAAGTATCGGCGCTTTGATATCTTTACTGAAGAAAGATTGACTTTAAATTACTCAAAAAGTTTACCTTTGAAGTATCCTTACAGTATCTTACAGTACGATGCACATCTTGCATATTTAATAATGTCATTTTCAGTATAAAATATCATCTAGTACCCGTTAGTAATCCTGACAGTGCATTATGTAAATGTGGCATGATAAAATAGAATACCAGTGACCTGTAAGGGAATTCAGTACGTGATTGTGAGATAAGCGCCTCTTTTGTTATACACGTTCCGATACGTTTAGAATTTGAATGGTGTGTGGAAGCTGGTCAAGTATCTTGTATCTTCGGGTGCATTAGCGAGCTGCCTGAAAGGTCGCAATAAATTATGTGATAACCGGCCGCACTCTTCCTTTCGTGCGCGCCCACTTGCCCTTCTCTCCTTTTCTGCCTGCCCGTCTCCTTCCATTTTCCACGTTCCCGTTTCACATCGCTGCTATGTTCCGTTTTCGTTATACGACGGCATAGTTTAAAGGGCGAATTTCCGTTTTGTTATTATTTGAACAGGTCTAAACGGGGGAAATCGATAAATTCCCCCGTTTGGCATCTTCCCGCGCCGCGCCGGAGTCTCGTAGCATTAACCGGAGATTAACATTACCGCTATTTACACGGATAACTCTCTAACGCGGAGAATGAACGGTAAACTGGAGATGACGACGTCGGGTCGGTGAGAAGTTCACTGAAGAAATTTATCATAATATACCGGAGCAATTTGAAACTTCCAGAGAATTTTATGGCTTACAAGATAATAACGTTAATTTTATTTTTATCGCTTGGAAAGAATATAAAAAATTCAAATATTAATTTAGATTAACGTTACGAAACGTTGATAAGAAATTAAGTAACTGACAAATTTTGATAATATCTGTGCTATAAATAAGCGATTGGCTTGACGTTATGTTGAGATATCGTTTTATCTTTCAAATCTATTTGAAAGAAAGAGTGTCCTAGTTTTATCAAAGTGGTCGGAGGACAGTTTGAGAGAGTGTGCGTAAATGCGGCAAGCACAGGATTATACACGTTTTGCCGCGACAAGACGATAACGACGCTTAATTGCATAAAGCAATATAGAAGGATAATAAAAGTGTCTTTAGAAGGAGAGGGAGAGGAAGAGAGGAGTACTTGTCGTTGGACGCTTTCTCTAACCGCTTGCCACTCAACGCAATTTTCTTGTCAGCAAATTCCCCCTTACCTCTCGTTAAATGAGAGCAGCGTCTCCAACAGCTCGAAGTTTTCCTCGGTTATTTAGATGCCAATTACAATAATCGGCGAATATTTCCTTTCCCAAGGCGCTGCCAGATGTCGCAATTCTCATCATCAATATCCGAGATGGAACTCGCCCCTTTGAATTTACACCGCCTCTGTAAAAATTGTCCGATAACCCTGTAAGATTTTCTCTTTATTTTTTTACTATGATTTATTTTTTAAATACGTATTTTTTTTAGCGAATAGAATATGCGTTGTATACATCGAGTAAAATTGTATACATCCATATAAATTGATGCGGAATTTAATCAAAAATATAACGTAACGAATTATTGGAATAATTTTTTTTCGTGCAGTTGTAAAATCAATGATGAAAACTAAAATTGCTTAGTACACGTTGTATTTAAAATACCATGTACCTAAATGCCGGATTAACAATTTTTATTTTAGTTATTTTGAAAAAAAAATTGCCGTCTAATTGCCAAGTCAGGTAATACATGCGGTATTTCTGGTGTCGCTTTCCGAAGAGAATACTCTACAGATTTCGACGAAAATTTCAGTTTGTACAATTCAGTTCCGGTCGATGCGGAGCCTGAAGTTTTCAGGGAGCTCTCAGTACTCAGATGTTTGAAGGACTCAAGAGAGGAGAAACCAGGACTCGAAGCTTTCGAAGAAAAGTACGGTAGACGTTCTTTTGTCCTTCTCATGTCAAGTTTCGTTTACCGTTTATCTGTCGCAACTGTTTTAGCAAAGCGACCGCTATAAAGACGAAAGCAAGGTTTTAGGCGAGAGAACAATTTTCTTACTCGAAACTTTGCCTTGAAAAATTTAATACTGCGTTTTACAGATCAGTATGAATACAAAGAAATATCAGTCATGACATTGCAAATCCAAGTGCAGTTATTTGTACACGGATAAATGTGTAAAAATGACACATTTGATTGAATCACTTTTTACACACTTCTTGCGTGATGTTAAATTAAACGTCATTTAACATCTTTAGTCGTATTAAATTAAAAGTTAATATGTTCAATTGTATTAAATGATTTGATTTAAATTATTTAAAACGGCAAGAAATATGTAAGAAGTACTTCAGCTAAAGATAACACATTTGGGTTCGCAATGGATGAACGAAAGAAATATTAGCCGTAGATAAAATCTTGCAAATTTATGAAATTTACGAGACAACGAAAACGAACGGTCTGGATGTTTTTATTTGTTAATAATTCTCTCATCGTATTATTATATTATCTTATTATCATTTTATTACTATACTATCTCATTTAATGACAAATTGCGTTATCCCATGATTATGTATACAAAAATAAGTACAGATGCAACGGGGTTGCGCGTATATTCTCTACCACGGAGAATTTAATATTAATAATTCTGGAGCTTCTATTTTCACCGTAACATCCGACACAAAGGACCGTAATAATTCCATTATTACGGTTGTCCAAATCAAATAACATAGAGCATGGTCGACTGTAAAATTGCGACATTAGGATAGCGATTGGACCGTTCTCATTACCTATCGATCTCTCCATTATTAACGGGACTCTAAAAGTGTATCAATGATGAATACGCGGACGAAATTTGTCGCGCACGTCGATATAATTTGAAATTTATTAGTGCCCAACGAGGAGCAGTCGGCGGAGGATATTTAATATTTATTAGATCGCGGCTGCGAACTCCATTCTCGCGACTCCTTTATAAATCGACCAGGTCAAAGGAACACCGGAGATTCTTTACGGTTCGTTTTAGCTCTTCAATAACGGGCCGTGGCGGGATACGTGACGAGAGATTTTCCAGTGAGTTTTATGTCAGTGACCATCGGTTCCACGGCGGCACGTGGACATATCCGTAAACCTATTCGAATCGTTCTATATCACTTATATCAGTCATCGTGACAGCGACACGATTTAATGACATTTAACCTCTCCGACATATCGTTCAGCACAGAGAAAATATTGCAGGATAAATTGGATAAAAAATATATTTACAACATTTTGTTGTGAAGCAAGAGTATAACAATATTATATTTACTACTAGGAAAATTAACAATCTTTATACATATATAATATATTTTTACTATTATGTTAAATAATTGAAATTACTTTATGTTATAAAAAGTTATATTATAATCTGTGCTATGAAAACTGACAATTTTATTATTTCAAAAAAGTTATTGTACTGATATTGCGATTTTTACTAGAAACATAGTGATATATACAATTTGTATATAGTCAACTGTCCTCAGGTTATAAAATTTCTTCGATGAAATTTATTTGTTTTAAATTGTTATAGATAATCGAAAAATTACAATCATATATTCTTTTATAAAATATAGAACATACAACATCTTTGAATAAAAATATTGTAATTTCCATTATAATATCAGTATTCCAGGGTAAAAGACGTTATATGTACATTGTATAATCTTTACCACAATATTTTCTCCGTATGCTGACATATATATATAGTGCAAGAGTGCGTTGTAAAAGGTTTGTTATTGCAGCTTACTTTTTAATCGTTTTTTATAGTTGACGATATATTCTCCTCTTTTCTTTGTTATACGGAATTTCTCTTTTTCATAAAACAGTATGGAATTTTTTTCTCTTTAGAAAGTTGACATAATGCTGCTTGAAAGCTTAAGATAAACACCCTATACTTATCTCTTATTCTTTGTACACTTTACCCTTATATCTCGTCTTGGCGTATCTGCGTACAAATCTGCGCATCTGTGAGAAACGCTCATGCTTGTTGCTCCATCGTAGAACATATTTTTTGGTAATGACATAAGGGCGAATGAAAAATATCGATTTTACGTGTTTACTTGGCTTATATGCTGAATACATTACCTGAGCATAAAATATTAATTTATATGAATGCAATAATGAAAAATTAACATTATGAAATTACAGCTAACATTCGACGTAGGTAACACTCGTTACATAAAATATTGAGTCACATCATTAGATATTTAGTGAGAGTTCTAATCGTGTAATAAGACTGTCGACGAGAAAGAGAAGTGAATAGAGGGAATATCTAATCAATTAAATCTCATAGACATTCCGTATTCTCTCTATTCAGATCTCTTTCTCGTCGACACACAATTTATCGCGCGATTAGAACTCTCACTAAATGCCTGATGCGACTCAATATTTTATGTAACAAGTGTCATGTCGAATGTTAACTGCAATTTCGTAATGTTAATTTTTCATTACTGCATTCATATAAATTTATATTTTGATTTAATTAAGCGTTTAACGTTAATATTCGAAAACCTTTTCCACCTTTTTACTAGAAAAATTTTCTTCGACCTAATCGGAATTTAAAAAAATAATATAAAGCATGAAGCATGTAATATATATCTTAAAAATCTTCATATTGTGATATCTCTCTAGATATTATGCATATACATAGATACGTATAATTTCCTCTATGTAATTTCCATAGAAACAACCTCTTGTAATACAACTTTTTCCATTTATTTTTTAACTTATGCGCGAAAATTCAGCTCGTGTTCATGAAAATACTTCATTAACATTAAAATTAAAATTTTATATAATAATTTATTGTTGTGAAATCTTGAAAAATAGAAACTTCGCAAAACTAATACATATTATAGTCCTTTACACGATTCGAACCAACTTTTACTGTTGGTAACGTTTAACAACGCAAAAAATGTGAAGAACGCATTGAGGTAACGAGTAACGAGCGGCGAAGGAAAAGTTTAATAACCGCTCTTAGGTGACAACGCGGGCGCAGCAAGAATAATTGACGCAAAACCGCTTCAGCAATGGTCTTAGCGGCCGTCGTGTTATGATTTATGCTTCATCGAGAACACGCTGGCCACTGTGTTGCTCGTGCAGTATTACTGTCGTAGTTTTACCGGCCATTAGTCCCATGTATGATGCATCCCTTTACGGTCTACCACTTTATTAACACTTTGGCCATCGCATCAAAGGTGTATGTGAATGTATTTGTATTTTCTCGAGAGTTCCACTAAACTTGTATATTATATAGGAGACAATCTCAGTTTACATTTATTTCGCATTTGTACTTATCACATACGTATACATTATTAATGTAAATTGAGGAAGTTTTCTCAACTTGAAGGAGCAAAAAGTATACAACTTGTGCGAGAATAAAAAAATCAAAAAAGTTTTTATAGCTATAAGAATTTAGTGCTCGTATTAAATTTAAACGACACTTTAAAATTTATTTTTTGCGTTTTCTGTAACTATAAGTTGCAACAAAAAATTGAATTTTTTATAATTCACTGGTATGGGAGATTCTGGTGTTTGTGATATCATGAGTTTTACATACGAGTTTGTTTTAATAAGTATTTTTTATGTTTATTATAATTGTATTTAAAAAAATGTTTAAAGTGTTATAAAAATTAAATGCTACAAAAACGCATTTATTTCTCACGTGTCAGATTTACAACGTCTAAGTTTTTACCAATGTCTAAAAATACTAGATAAAAAGATTTTTATTACGTATTTATTATCATCCTTGTCATTATTCTTTTTGTAAATATTCAAGCATGAAATGCTTTAAGAAGCAAAAACAAATTTTACAGAATTTTATAGTCCAATATCCAGTCGATGATTCCGAAAAGTCACATGATAAACATGATAAAAATAATTACTTAAATTCATTATTTATTCATGTGTCATGTTTAGAATGATAAGAAAAACGAAATATTAAAATCGTGAGAAGCATATCTTTGAAAATATCAAATTGTTCCGCTAATTTCTTCTATAATAATAAAATGTATTAGAAATATAACAAAAAAGTATTTTATGTAAAACAATGTGTGGGAGTATAAAAATAAAAGAATAATATATATACGATTTTTTTTTACAGGGAACCGTCCAATAGAGACTCTCTTCTCGCCCAGACGCCCTTAAAGGCAGCTGTCTAAGGTAAGTCTCTACGACACTTAATTCTTCTTTACACTGCTTAACTCATAAACCCGATTCCTCAATAACAACGAGAGCAGCAAGCTTTTACAGCCCTTGTTTGTGCAAGCAAGAAATTCTCTGCTTTTACATGCAAATCTTCTCAAGAAATTTATTAAGCTGAATGCTAATAAAATGTTTCTCTGCAAAATGAATAAAAAATGAATACACTATTCCGTTGAATTAAAATAATAAATAATAACGGTAATAATAAAATGAGTGACGCTAAGAAACGACAAAATAGAAATTATTTTTATACGTCAAGATAGAATTCACGACTTGCTTGAGGAGATCGCTAAATCCGGAGATCACGCGAATTAAATTAATTACAGTACGCAGCGAAGATAACGATATGCTAATTCGTACGTAAAGACGACGAGTTTCATGGCGTAAAGCCCCGTAATTGCGAGCGCGACGACAATACGTCGCGTAGTAACGAGCCGAGTTACACAGCAATAACCGGCGCCAACAGCGCCAATTAATTTATTATAACAATTCTACCTTTCAGTTAGTAAACAATACCGGCGACGGGAGGAATTATACGCCGCGAGACTGCTGTGTCATGTCTCGACGTGTGCGTTTGTATCCATGTCTGCCTGTTTTCGTGTGAGTGCGGCGCGTAATAAGTCCGAAGTGCCGTAATTAATTCGTCATTGATTGAAATGTAAAATTCCAGCAAAACTAAAATCCTCCGTAAATTCCCAACTTGTTTCAACGCTCAATGATTAATCAGCTCTTTGGGATTTGTTTTTGAAATTGCTTTTTTAGAGAATTTTTTAAGTGTATAAAATGTCCCATCAGACATCGATAGAGGGAGAAAGAGAGATATTTTATTTGTGAATTTTGTACTATATTTAATATAGAAATTTTCTTAATAGAAGGGGAAAGAGATGATTAATAATTCTAAAGTTATAGCGACTAAAACTGAAGAACTTAAATCAAATTCAAACAGATGGTAAAATACCTCTTTGTTTAATTTAGAAATTGAGGATTGGAAACTCGGGACAAATGATGAGAGAAATTCTCAAGAAGACACTTTTGGAAAACAAAATTCGATTTCAAATCAAAGAATGTATAAATAAATAATATATTAGACCTGGAACATTTTATGTTCCGAAGGAGAGATGCGAGCGATTGTGAGTAATATGCTTGAGCCTTGTCTCTCATCGTAACCGATCGCGTTTCTTCGACATTCCAAGGAGCGTTAAACCAGAAACTGCGAGGGCGGAGTACGCGCCCGCTTGGAGAACTTCATGTCTAATGGCTCGTAAAATTGAATGTCGTGCACGTCGGGCAGGAATAATAATTGATAATAACTACGAAGTAACGAAGAAATAATGCGTCAGTCACTTGCCAGTTGTTATAGCTTGTCCTTCGCTGAGAATTCTCGCGAATCTAGTAAGATTGAAGACATCAATACTAAAATATTTTAGAATCGAATAAAACGTTCGCCTAAATATTTCAGTAATTTTCTATTATTTGTTATTAAAATCACTGGCAACAAAGAATACGTTATTCCTATTAGTTTAATCGCACATGATAGATTTTACTAATATTAAAACAAAACTATATTATTGATACAAACATATTGTATTATATACTTTTAATATGAGGACTAATCAGTTGTCATTATGGTACGTACACGTACCACTACGTACGTAATCGTACACACTACGATTTGTAGTAGATAAATATATTAGTTTCACTCATTTTCACATAAATTTTCAGCTAATTATTTCAAATTTTTGCATTTTTATAGAATAAAGATACGCTATAAAATAAAATATTAAAGAAAATATTTCATTTACATAGTTCTAATTTTGAGTTAACTAGATTCGAAAATCGTAAAACTATAAAGATTGCATTGATATCAAAATTATAAACGATTAAAGTTAAATATTAACATCGAGAAAAGTTTCTCTGCGCGCTCAAAATAATTATGCTTAACGCAAACTAATTAATTTTCAGTCCATATTATAGTTATTATAGATATACAGATATTAACTTTTTTATTACTTAACTGGGGTTTTGTTTTTTAACTTGATTACATGTAGATATTATGTAAATTATATCAATTATGATAAATTGATGATTTCATCTTTAATTGGGATTTCAGTTTTTATACATTGTTAATACATTTTGATTAGGTATTATAAATGTACAACAATACAAATGAATATTTCTACTATAAAAGGATGTTTAATATTATACATATATCATTCTATTCTCGAATTAATATTAAATTTGACTTTAATAAAATTCGCACAAATATAAATCCTTAACGCTTATTAAACTGTCAAAATATACAATTCCCGTAATGACAGTTGTTTGTGGTACGAAGTAACACGTGTACGTTGGTACGAACTTATGACCAGCGTACTATGATTTCCTTCCATCTTCAAAAACAAATCAAGTTTTCAATCACGGATAAAATTACTCACATAGCAGGTAATTTTGTTTTATTCAAGATATTAAAATGCACAACATGACAGCTGTTTGCTGTATAAAGTAAACAAAACAAGAAAACTAATCAGCATTGGAGAAGCGCAAAAAGAGAAATTTCAATTTTATACGCGTCTCTTTTAAGAATTAACTATTAAAAGTTGATTCAAGCAGAGATTATGAATATAAAATAATCTAAAAGAAGTATTAACTATATATAAATATATTTTTTGAAATCTCTTCGAGATTACTTTTTGATAAATCTGTTTGAAATTTCGAGTTTCCGAGAAGAATGCGATGCACTTTGTTAAGTTGGTAAATTGGAAAATAAAGTGGTATATTATGTACAAAACATACTCTTATAGCTACCGCGTTTCTTGGCATTTTGTTAAATCCACATGTAAATTTAAAGCACATATTTAACCACATGAACTGATTTATCCGACCTTACTGAACGACACTACGACGTAAAAACGATTTTTATATAGTTATTTTATCGCGCGTATACGAGCAAGTTGGCGCGTTTCCCGACTGCGATGCGCTAACTGCGTCTGGAGTGCAATGAACGCGAGTTCGCGACGTGGTAGTCGAATAGCAGAAGGGTTAAAGAGGCCGCGGGGGGGGGGCGGGTGAGATGTACACTGCTGCAAAAGCAACGACCGGGGCTGACCTGAATCTACGGACGGTGCGACGAAAAGAGAACGACAAAAGCTGCGATCTGCGGCACGAGGACAAGAGTGAAAATACGTAAAATAAGGCCGCGAGACCATATTCATATATACCACACACATATACATATATATTTACACTTACACACATATATTTATGTATATATGTGTATGTGTACATACGCGTGCGAATGTGTGTATATATACATACGTTCTCGTCCCTTTAGATCGTAACGTATGATCCAATCGCATCGGAGATCGGAGAAATTATACAGTTGCGGTTTGCGCCATTTAATGTTTAAGGACTGTAATGCCCGATCTACAATAGCTGTAGTAAGCTGTAGTAAGCCTCAAGCCGTAAGAAATTGACCAATTACAGGCGAATGTGAAGAGAATAATCGACTGTGATTGGTCAATTTCTTACATCTTGAGGCTTACTACAGCTATTGTAGATCGGACATAAGGCGTCGCGGTAAAAAGGAACGATTCCACTTGCGATTATAGGGGCGTGAAACCATTCGCATCGCGGTGAGATGATATGAATTTACTTTTAAATCTGCGGAAGAACACCGTCTGCCATAATTGAAAACAGAAACTTCGTAACATATAATTTCCGTAGGAAATAGATCCGTCTTAAATCTGTATTTTTAAAAAATGGAGAAAGCACGATCTGCATTTTCTGTGAAGATTACGCATTGCTAAGCTCCCCGTGATTTCCATATTTTTTAAATATGGATTTGAGACGGTTTGGAAATAAGAGTTCCTCAATTTTCTTACGAATAAACTCACGGCAGTGAGGAGACGACTAAAACGACGTCGAATAAAAGTGGGTAAACGCATGTATTATAAATTCTCCACAAATTCCGTGTAGAAAACACAACGCGCGCAGTTTGTTTTTAATTTAAGCGCAGGACAAGTCCCGAAGGTGAAACGTGAAATGAGAGAAATCGCGTTTAAAGTTTCATATCTCCACTGCAGATAATTATTAATGTTTAACGTCGCCTCGCTGCACTCTTCTTATCTTTCTATGGCGCAAATTACATCGCGCCATAGAGGTAACATCATCCCGTAGATACCTGCACGTAGGAAGACACATGTGGGAAGATCAAGGGGTGGAAAGGGAAAGAGAGGAAAAGAAAAGGAAGAGAAAGTATCGAAATTCGTCGGCGTAATCGAGATCGACGTTGTCGATGGTAAAGGTTGAAGGGTATCGTAAATTTGTCCGCGATGCGAAGGAGTATACCTGCGAGCGTTAGTTACGTCACTATACTGTGTAGCACGTCGGAGAAGCTCCGAAGATCCGAAGACATCCGCCACTGCGGGGACTTTGGGGTCGGGGCAAATTAGTTCCGTTCGAATTTCGTGTCGTAATCCCTGGGCACGCGAGAAACGTCAGAAAGAACGACGTTCGTATACGGTATCTCGTATACTTCCGCTTCTCCCCCGAGGATTTTCGCGAACGTGAGAGCTTTGCATGCCGCTCGATCTAACGCTTGTACGTGTTCCTCATCTTTAAACAAAATATTGCGCGCGCACGCACGATCTGGATCAAAGCATAGAAGCATGTTACACTCTTAGATTTTTTTTTTATTAAAAGAAACTACGTTATTGAGCGAGATGTAGACATACAATAGTTAATAATAAAAAAAAAAGTTCCGAAATATTTCAGAAACATGCTATTCTTCGCAACATTTTCTCTGATTCTTTTCATAATGGGCACAGCCCTTAGGGTACCGTCTCCATCTCTCATGGCTAAATAAATAATATATAAGTAATATCCTTTTCTAAAAAGGAGATGTGAAGTTTATTGTTGCCGCTTTTACGCGATGCCGATTGGTTTTCTTGCTGCGCTTACTTCATTTGCAGCTGTCATTGTATATTTTGACAGTTGTGTATAATAGGGTTAATAGTGAAATGTTAAAGATAAATAGCGCGCGCGTAGCGCGCGTCTGTAGTGTCTAGTATATGTAAAAAACAGAATTATATTATTTACACTCGAGGATTGTAACTTATGCATTCATCTTTTTATTGTTGACGTCATTTTTTTATTTCACTGCCGAGCTTATTTATAAGAAAATTGGAAGGTTTATTTTTAAACTATCTTAAATCTATATTTAGAAAATACTTAGAAAGCGTGAAAGTTTACAAGTTTATAGAAAATAGACCTTTGTTATAGATTATGTTTTCTTTTTTGTTTTACAAATATATAAGGAAAGTCGGGTTTGTTTTTGGAAGTTTTCACTCTGGTAATATGCATTTCCATAATAAAAAACGATTAGAACAAATTTTAAGGCAAAAAACTTCGGGGGCGTTTTTTTATTAACATCCATCGTATCGCAGAATCGAACTTTCCTCATCGAGAATGGAGCGCGTAAAGATCGGCCGAACTTTCTCGTTCAGATGTGCTTACAAAGAGCTCTGGCCTGGTTGCGTCCGTTATAGATAATGATTCAAACAAGAAAATAACGAGCTAATTCTGGACAGTCTTTTCTTCTTTTATCCTAATAATATAATATCACATTCGATGCTTGAAATCTATTTATTAGAGTTCTTCGAATTATACAAACGCGGTTTGTAGAATATCTTTTATTATTAAACGATTTAGATGGATAATATTTCAAATGTGACTATTTTTTACCAGTTAATCATTTATATTCCCGATAGATTATAAAGATCTTGCTTTTTCTCATATATTCGTCTTTCTATAAGAATTTTATCTATTTTATTAAAACTGCAGCATTAATATTAAACAATGACTAAAATAAAATATATAACTTTTTGTCTTCAGTGCATAATATAGTTACATTCAGTATATCACCTATCGATATTATCGATATTATAAGAATTTCTATTCTATTCTAATATCTGGTGTCCAGTAATATCCAATTATTTGATTTTGATGATTTTATAATTTACGATTTTTACGGTGTTGCAATTTCGCATGAATCAATGTACATTTATTGCTAAAATTGTTAGCGAAATTATTTCGATATTAAGTCTTTTTGAAAGATTTATTATACAAATACATCCAGTACGTATTCCAATAAACAACGCTATTACCGTGATATACTAAATGTATGCTTTATAATTTCTCGATTGCCCCGATTTCTCGAACTTCGTATCGCTTGTCATGCTTCAACCACACTTGCCGCTGTGAAGACGATGAGGATCTCGTATCGCTTCGTTAAGCGCGCGAGTTAAAGCGACGATCCGGTGCATGGTTGGCTGACTGTGTCTCTCCTATCCGCGGAATCGAACCGTTTAGGACAACATTTCGTCGAGAATTTCCACCGGTGAAGCCGCGTAATAGCTTTCGGTAGTTTGAATGCCTACAGAGGTAATTTGTTTCGGAGAGTGAGCTGGATGAGGCAATGGGGTGAGCGAGGGCGGAGGGCGGAGGGCAGAGGGCGGAGGGCGTTCGTTTAGCCATTCGTTCCTGGATGAATTTTATTGAAACTTTATGAACGAAAGAAGAGCTGTGTTCCAGATTCGGCACGACAGAAAGGAAATTGGAAACAGAAACAGGATCATCGCGGGAGCGATAACTCGTGAATCGTGCTTTTCAGGCAAATCGATTGTCTCTGTATATGATGGTAATATAGTGGTGACCGCTCGAGATAATTGAAGAAAATGTGGTGAAGACAATATCTCTCTCTCTCTCTCTCTCTCTCTCTCTCTCTCTCTCTCTTTCTTTCTCATATAGTACGCGGAGATTAGTACTGATATTGAAACCTTAATGAAATCTCTTGTACGAGCAGTATATCGTTAAAAAAAATGTTCGAAAGCATTTTATCGTCAGCTCTTTTTATCCATATATTCTTTCTGATAAATTTTGACATTGTTTTTAGAAACAGTGATTTTACTCAATGCTGCTCACACAGTTTTGAACAATTAACTTTGAATATTTGTAACTGACGCTTAAAGAGAAAGAATAGATTTCGGTCAAAGTCAAATTTGCTTAGAATTAAATCTTCTAATTAAATTTCAGAAAATATCTCCAAAAGTCTTTCGAGTTCTTGCGCGATTCATGTTCTTCAATGTTTGTAATATTTTTCCCTGTTTAGGAGAACGATATTTAATTAACTTGTTATAATCATTGGCGATGGTGGCATCGCATGTTTGTTTATTCGTTTATCATGAGGAAAGAGAAAGAAAGAAAGAGAGAGAAATAGCGAAAATGAAAAAGAAAAGAAAAGAACGATAAGGAGCCATATTTTTCGGCTCGTTGTGCCATTCGTCACGACTAAAGAGACGATTGATATGCTGAACGAGTTGTCCTCGACGACGTAGATGGATGGCGTCTAGATATTCCATGGATCGCAGGTGCGATTCATATATCCAGAACTCCTCCTTTACTATCGACCTCTTTTCTGTTCGCATTATTCATCCTCTTATTGCGCTGAATTTAGGGAGCTAAATAACGGAGAAGAAAAATAATTATAAAGTTTATTAACTAAAGACGTCGATTTTTATCGCCCGGCTTCAGTATGTCTAAAATATCATTCTATTTAAGGAAGTAATCGGCGTATAATTTATTTGAAAAACAAATTGAAGTAAGATTCTAAGATCTGCAATTGAAAGATAAAAAAAAATCAGGCAATGAGTTAACACGCAGTTGAAGAAAGCAAACAACAAATTTTTCCAATCGTGAATCTGTCGATTTATCCGACGATCATACAGTTTTATTAACGATAAACAAATGATGAATAAACGAGTGAACGAATATTTCGGTTTGACGATCGTGGCGCATAGAGATGCGCTGGGCTAGTGAGTCTAAGACTCCGAAATCAAATCCGGCCAAGAATCGTCGGTTTTTATTCGATCGCCACCCTTCTCAGTGATACAAAGTCAAAATAAACAGAATGAGAATTTTATCTGATCTTTATGTATTTTCGACTGATTATATTTACTTATATCTATAGAAGAGTCCCAATTTTGAACCGAACTGTTTGTTCGTTTATCAATAATAAAGCTATTTGTTAAATGAATCGATTAATTCACGATTGACCGTTTGTTGTTTACGTCCTGTCAATTACCTTTTGTCTCTCATTGTCTAATCTGCTTGAGTTTAATAATTTCCGCAAATCTATGTGTATACTTTGATCATATTTCTTGAGCCATAATATTAAATCATATCTCTTTCGTGCCATATTATAAGAGATATTCGAGAGTGAAATAAAAATCTATGTTACTCCGAAACCCCCAATGATTTACAGCTACCTAAACATTAAAAGTCTCGTCTCTCGTAAAACTTGTATTTGATACGATCTGATTTTTAAGCCTTCGATCATGTATCTCAATTTCCAGAGGTTCGTTGTTAGATATCTCAAATTCCCAGCTAGCTAACGATACATAAACTTCGTAGAATTGATCGTAAACTTCTAGTTGCCAAGATTTTTTCGCTTTTTTGATGTCGCGGCCGCGAGACCGAGGCGGGAGAGAGGAAAGAGATAACTCACGCCGTGAGTTTTCACGATATGGATAGCGAAGTTTCCCTTCCATTTCGCTGCTCCGCGCCATCCCCCGCGCCGCACTGTCTCATCCTCGCCATCCTGCGAATCACCGGCGTATTCTCGGTCCTATACGTTGGGCTTTATGAAAATCCCGTTGAAGTTTAGTCGGGCGAAATGGCGCTGCAAAAGTTTCGCGAATGCGGCGGCTGGCAGCGTCGTACGCTTTGTCTACTCGGCCGGCTTGTTCCCCGTTATTTCCCTAACGGAGAAAAAAATCTTTCGACGGAACGGAGAGAAGGAACGATGGAAGGGGGGAACACTTTTCACTTTTCCCGGGAAATCTCGAAGGCTGTCCCCGTTGAAACAGCATAGCCGCGAAGTACCGTTCAATGAATTATGCATACAAATCACAATTGGTTTTTCACGAATAACAGTCACCGTGTACTTGGACTGGAGTTCCGAAACATCCCATCTTATTAATTCCAGATTCTTCGATCGCTTTGGAATTGTAAACTGGAGAACGTTTCGAGGATAACCATCGCTTGCTGCAATTTTTTTACTAATTCAAATAATTTTAATATCAATATTTTAATATTTATATTTTTTATTCTCTCTTTCTCTCTCTCTGTGCTGTGTGTGTGTTGTCAATAAGAGAACTCAAATTAAAAAGCCAGCTGAAACTAAGCAAGTAATATTTCGTTATTTGATTAAGTTCCACAAATATTTTAATTTTTTTAAATTTTGATGAGCTATCTGACTCTGATAGAAGAACTTTCAAAAAACTTTTGCACATCTTGAGAGTAATTAATCTCCGTATCGAGAACATTTACTCATCATAATGGGGTCTCGAGAGTTTTTGAACGAGCCAGAAGTACGACCAAAGTTTCGACATTCAGCAAAACTTCATCACGATTGATAAATGAAAGGAACTTTCCTTATAGTTGAAGTATAATTAGAAAAATGCCGAATTAACCACGCTTGTTATCGTTCCTCTAAAACTCGCTTTTTATTTGAAAATGTATATCTTAATATATCTGTGGTTGTATATATATGTGTATATACACATGTACATACATAAATATATATACACTATCTAATAATGTAATTACTTATTGTTAGAAGTGTAACAGAATTAATTTCTTATTATTAATTCTCTTATTTCTTTTATTAATTAATAATAAGAAATTAATTCTGCTACACTTCTATAAGTAACTATATTTTTAGATAGAAGTTTTAAGGTGTACATTTTAGTGATAAATGAGAAATTACACACTTGAGCAACGGAAACCGATGACGTATAATGACGTCTATCTTGCGGTCTACCTTCCCACGTTTCCAAGTTTCGAACATCTGCGATTTTCTTCGTCGAGTAATACGAGCTAGGCAGAATTTGCGCCGGTACACGGCAGATCTAACAACGATTCGGAGTTGAGATCTTGTAAATGAGCCTTGTTCACAAATTTACCTCCCGAGGTGTAGGTATTTCACCGACAAGACTAAAACTATATTACCATTAGGCAACCACCTTCGAGATTTGTCTTTTCGTAAAATTGCTGTCCCCTTTATCGCGACAAGCGCGAAGGCACGGAATTATCGGAGCAAGTCGATGATAACCGACGATAACGAGCGACCTGACTCCCTAATGATCCATGTATCACTCCAACTATCTAGCGCAGCGGCCGAAAGTTCATCTTGTTATCGCGCTACGAGGGTAAATCTGTACGTTCTGATGACCGCCATCTAGCCAGCAAGGATAGGACAAGATAAAGTAACTCCGGTCGTAGCTGCCAACGGTACGTGACACTCTTAGGCCAGAATCATAGGCCCCTGGCTTTGTGGTGCTCGCACGTTTTCACCAGAGATTTTATTAACTCTTCTCGAGATTTAAAACGAGAAAAACGAGCATGCTTTCACCGTAACGAAATAATAATGATGATAGAATTGATTTAATCATCAGACCTTTTCTGTGAAGAGTATATCAGTCAAAAAATCCAAAGATTTGAAACAATAGCAATATTATTTTACAAAATTTATAATCTATTAATTACTCGTAAGTTTAATATAATTATTTAATAGATGGTTTTGATAAAAGATATTACTTTAAGATAAATAAGTTACAATTTTAATGTTTACTTTTTGCTTCTTTAGCTCCGATAGTTTTATTGTCAAAGATTTTTCGTACACTGAGAAAAAAATTGTTAATCCCAAGAAATAGTTAGTCCGATACGTTCAACTAAACATTTTAGTTAGTTAACTAAACATTAGTTGTTTCAACAATTTATTTAGTTTCTTTAATCAAGAATTAATTTAACTAATGTTTAGTTAACTAACTAAAATGTTTAGTTGAACGTATCGGACTAAATATTTCTTGGCATTAACAAAATTTTTTTCTTAATGTAATTTCCATACCTACTTTGCAATAATTCAAAAAATAATTCAATAAAATAATTCAAAAAAATGCAAAATTTCCGGCCTGTAAATCCGCTATTCTTTAAATACCACAGTGCCTCATACGCTTTTACAATTCACGATAATTCCCGGGTGGTTACTCATCGGTGCGCCTACTCTACATTCCACTTTTACGATATTACGTTACGCCGCTTGGAGATGGAAGCAAGTCATTACGTTCCATCATGTTCCATTTAACAATATGACTTACCGGGCGATACTAGGAAAAGTGACCGTCGCTCGTTCCCCAGCAGAGCCAGCAAAGAGCGGGAAGATGGTATATACGTGACATCGAATCCCGTAGGATCGAGCGGGAAAAGTCGTTCTATTGACCCGTGGGAAAAATCCATCGGAATAGAAGGACACGGCCGGCGAGGACTAAAACTCAATTTGTCAGCGTGTCGTAGCTTTCGGGATCTCCCTCCCAAGAATACCGTCTTAGCCTTTTAGGGCTTCGCGTCTCACCTCTAACCTCTTGCTTGTCATGTAGCAAAAGTCTCTTTTCCTTTCTCCTTCCAAATTACGTTTTGCTCCGATCCCCCCAAAAAATATTTTATAGTAAAAACTGAAACAGCTAAAGTCAATTACATATAATAACATTACGGACGAGCTTAAGAAAGTTTTCTTCCTCGAAAAGGGCAATCGCAAGCACTTAGGAAAATTTATTTACCGTTGAATTATTTGGAAGCTATATAAAAATCATTTTAATCTGTAGAAAATATTTTTTCGTATTTTTTATTAAATTGCTGTGAGGTAAATGAATTTTCTCTTATAAGCTTTTCCAACGTTCGACTATTTCTTTAAGAAAAGAAACATGTAGTTTAATTATTTTTTTAAAGTTTTTAGGTTTGCTGAATACAAAAATGATATTGTAACGTAACGTAAGAATTCGAGGTAGAAGTTCCAATATGGCGGATGCAAAGAATAAAATATTTTCAATTTCTGAAAGTTTATATTAAATTTGTATTGAGAAACTTTCTGATGAAAGTTTGCACGTTGCATTGATCTGTTTGTATTGCTTGTGTATTCTCAGGATCGCAGAGTACAGATATAATTTATACAACCAAGTTTTGAAAATATAACAAAACGTTGATAAGAATTACATAGTAAGTTATCAGTTTTCGCTTTAATTTAATACCGCGTTAATTTATCCGCGAGTATTAATCAATAGCCGCTCTTCTATACCTTTTATCATTGAGATTCAAGAAATTTAAGAGTTTTATTATATCTTATACATAGCATAAATATCATCAGAAACTTATATTATTATAATTATATTTGAGTAAGCGTTATGCGAAGATAACGCGCTCGTGTCAAGAATTTCATGATTAATCCGAGAAATTTTGAATCTTTTTGTAAGTAATTTTTTGAATATTTTATAATAATGTTTATCACAATACTTTTTACAAGTTAAACTTGTAAATCACCCCATTTAACTGTAGTGACTCAATATTTATGAGATATGCTTTTTTAAACCTATCGGGACATATATGTCCTACTGGATGTAAAAGGGTTGATATACTATATATACTATATAAGATTGAAGTAACCAGATACAAATAGCAATATATCCGCAAACTCGAGAAAATTTATTTTCTTCTAAGTCCGAGATCGTGTTGAGAATTTTTCTGTGAGAATATACTTTATCGAACCCCGTCGTTGTTGATCTGCATTTATTAGATCTTTAATTAAATCCGCGCAATCGTCTGACATAAAATGAAAACGATAAACGAGAGGAAAACGTGAGATCGATGAAGCGAGGGCGCGCTAGGTCGCAAAGCGAAGATTCACCTGTGACGAAAGAATTGGGTTACTCGAGGAGCTAAAAAATTCGTAGAGGGTGAAAAAATTGCGATGGATAAAAGTGCCGCCGCGCGTAGGTGAGCGTCGTAACGCCGGCAAGAGAAGGTGGAAAGTCATTATCGCGACAAAGAAGATCGGGGCAATCGAGCTTGCTTCAAGAAGCCTATCAGTAAGCTTCAGCCGCGACTAAAGAAGCTTCCGACGATTTGAGTGTGGTACCTAAGGGGAAAGGACGGTATCCGCCCGACTCGAAAAATTTGTGAAAAAAATGTTTTAAAAGGCACCGATCTTTTTTGACACAGAGAGTGAAAGAGAGAGAAAGAGAGGGGGGAGAAAAAGAGGGAGAGAGAAAGAATTGGCAATCCTTGTGCGGTAATATATAAATAAACCAAGGTCCAATTTTAAAACGCGAGTAACACGAGAAATTTACTCGCCGCTCTTGTGTAATTTTTTTTTTCTAAAACATCCTACAATGCGATGAAGCCAGGGACCGTATTCTCGAGCCTGCCCTAATAATTTTCGTATGCGACTTTCTATTCGAAAAGCATTGAATTTCGCATGCGAGTTTCATGAAAACGATTCGAGAATAGGGCCCCAGATTCGCGAGGCAGATAAAACACCACAAACGATATCCGCATGCAACAGAAAAATTCCGACGAAAGTGTTGTGAATAAAGAGCAGGATCGCTGAGAGTTAAGCGGGCTTTCGAGCAACACGCTTCGAGGTGAGATTCTCGCGAAAGAAGAAAATTATGGTCTCAAGGGATCGGAAGAAACGGGGACAGAATTTTACAACTCCTATTTGTTTTCACTTTCTTTTAACACTCCCATCTTTCGGCTTTTCCGACTTCGCGCACAAAGAATTGAAGCTTTCGGCTTGAAACACGGCCTTTTACTTTCAATGGTTTTATTTTTCGTTTTACCAATCTCCTTTCTATTGTGAGGTTTGCGTGCGCGCTTCACAGTCGTCTCTATTTTGCACAGATAATTAGTTTTCTCGTTTGTTTGCTGCATCTCTTTTTATCGGCCCCGGCCATTATTCTCTTTGTCGGTTCAGTCTTTTGACTAGATCAAACGTGCGGAAGCTCAAAATGAAGTTTGTCAAACGATCGGGAGTTGATAGGCATTTGGTTCCATTCTAAAATGTTAGGCTTTTCATTTTCACTGCGACTTGACAGGAATACGATAAAAGGGATATTTCTCACCGAAGAGAAATGTATCTACGTAGATGATAATTAATATATATATATATGTATATATTACATTTGACTAATTGTAATGTAACTTATTTTTACATTATTCTTAGATTGAAAATAAAATAGATTTTAAAAAATAAAAACGACTATATAGTTAGCAAAAGACAAAGAGCTAATAAATAAGAAAATATATTTTACATATCATGAATAAAAATATATATATATTATGTATAAAAAATCATGCACATTTACATTAAATTTATTGTTGATATTTATTGACGATATTTAATTCCATTTGTATCTCAATTACGTCTTCATTTTCGTGTTTCTGCTTTAAGATCTCAGTCGCGTAAAAAGCTAGTCAAAGAAACGAAAATAATCTGGCATTTAAAAACGGTCCTACAAAGACATCAGATAAAAAGCAACCGTTCAGAATTTTCCAATATTTGGATACGTGACCTGCGGCGAAACCGCGAACGTAAAATTCAACTGCGCTTGATGCCGTGTTATCGACGTTACACATGCAACGATCCGACAACTATCCGCACGACAGGTATTCGTTTTCACAAGCATTAAGGGATCCTCCCGTGGGCTCTCGAACTTCCCGTCCGCGGATGAGAGACACGTGAACTTTCGCCATCGTCTCTAGTCTCTGCCCCGATTTCCGGTTCCCTACATATGATAAGCGTCGAACATGTCGCGTGTTCCGGACACGTGACACACGTGACGCACGCGACGCCGACTCCTAATGAGTTTCGATTAACCGGCTGGCACGCGAACACATGTATTGCGTTAGTCTTATGTTAACGGGATTTTGGATATACTGTTGAATGCAATTCCCTCACATTAGAGAAAAGTTGGAAGTTTAAAGCGACCAAAGTTGTGATAAATGCAATTCATAAGTATAAGATTACATTATCTCATTACTGAATTTATGAAAATTCGCGAATCAATGTTATATATATATATTCATATACTTTCAATTGCTTAACATGTAATTATTGTATTAATTTTAGTTAATTATCCAAAAATCGAACTAAAAAATATATATGCAGTGATATATTGCAATTTTTTGATATTACGTAATCGATATTTTATTCATATTTCGTGTACATTTCAATTGATTTGGTAATATATTCTCCGATTTGAAATATATATATACATATATATATACATACTATTTCTCGGAGAAAATTATTTTGAATAAATATTATAAAGCAAGAAAAATATTGAAACGCGTGAAACACTGAAAGAGGAAAAGAATCAATATTACTGTTATCAATATTTGACGTGTATAAACTTGTTATTATATATGAATACGTTTTATTTACGTTAAAATACACATTAGTGCACTCCAGTTACTGAGCAATAATAATAGTGATGGGGTATTTAGCATGCGAAAACATGCTTTGTAATTTAGCAACCACACATAAAAGCAGTTGCCGTATAACTTTTCTGGATAAACAGATTTTTTCATATAAACTTCTTCTTTCAATATGCATCCAAAACACCACGGTTTGTTCTGTTGAGAAAACTGAATAGTGTTGGTGGCGATAATAATAAAAAATTGTAGTGTTCTATATTATTGTTACTTAATGTTTTAAAAATAGAATAACTAATTATTTTAATATTGCATTACGAAATAAATAAAAAGCATCGAGTCATCAGTAAGTGAAAAAATTTAGTCATCAGCAGCATCAGATTTCCTGACAGCCGTAGATTGCGATACCTCTACGGGAGCAGGGTGGAGTCTAATCAGTGATCATCTCCAGAAATTCATCATCTGCTGTATCGATCAGTGATATCCTTACTGATGACTGATTTGAGTGTCTCGCCAGTCCTCTTATATAGCATTCTGGATGATTTTTTCTTACGAGTAAACTAAGTTTCTTTGCGACATCTAGTGGTGAATGGAGCAGCTACATTGCTGGCTCGGTCCACACATATACATGTCGTCCACTGACGCGCTTGTGTAAGTGCCGCACGTGTTCGAGATTGAGACACGAGTAGATAGTAGATATTTTGCAAGACTCGATTCTCGCTCGCATAAATATTTCATGAGTTCTTCTGATGTGCTGACTATGCTGATGTGCTGAATCATTGCATTTTTAGTGAAATATTTTAAGAAGGAAGGGACCAAAAGAAAAAAATAATTTTCTTACGTAACGATATCTTCTAACAAATTGTAGTATCGAAAAGCTAACGTGCAAAAATAAAACGTGCAGAAAAATATTTTTAAAAAGTGCGCATATATGTTATTAATTCTTCTATTTTCAAAGTTTCGAAAACAAAAGCCTTGAAAAAACGTTATTCTATATTTTCGACTATTCTATATTTGCGCACGAAAGAATTCATCTTTTTTTTCTATCGTATAATATGATTTTCGACACATTTTATCTATCCTTTCGTCTTTTTTCTCTACATTTCTAGGCTTATTACAAATAAAGATTTTGTATTACAAAATATCTTTTGTAAAAAAAAACATAAATGTTAAGATATTTTTCCATGAGACCTGAAAGACGTCACATCCATAAACGTAGTATGTTATAATATATCATATAAGTATATTATATAATAACCATATAGCGTCTCGAGATCATATTTAAGATGACCTTAAATAGAAGATAGAACTATGAATATCGGTCCGTATATATTATGCCTGTCATCACATCAATGACAATATTTTTTAATATTATAATTACAGCATATGTGATTTTTCCGAAAGCGGTTGAAGTTAAAAAGAAATAATACAAAAAAAATTTGATTTACAATAAATGAATAAATAAAATTAATAAAGATATATATCTATATCTGAGCGTAGGGTTTTTCAGAACGACTTCAAAAATTGTGACCAATGATTTGGGAGGTTTTATTGTTATTTTACTTGAACATAGATTCTAATCTCAATACTTATATAATACAATATACTTATATATAATTACAATTTACAATACAATTATATATTGTATGTACATTGTTATATTATACATATATATAAAATATTAAAAAAATATATTTAAAATTTTAATATTAATATAAATTAATATAATGTAAAATTTTAATATTAATATATAAATTAAAATATAAATAATTAAATATTAAAAAAAACGCCCCCGGGTGGGCTCGAACCACCAACCTTTCGGTTAACAGCCGAACGCGCTAGCCGATTGCGCCACGGAGGCTATTGCCTTTTCTTCTATTACATGTTGTTTATACATATATATACATATAAATATACACACATATATATATTATGTGCGTGTTTGTATAACTGTATTATATATACATATATAAATATGACTAAATTTGTTTAATTTAACTAATGCAGTTTAGAAATAATAATCTAATTATAATTTATTATAAAATATAAATTATATTTTTTTAATAAACATATAAGGAATATTAAGTAAATTCTTTCTTATATAAATCTCTTGAATTTCTGAGACAAAAAATAATTATACTACACAATCGCGCAATTATGAAATAATTCGAAATAAAAAAGAAAATAAAACAAATATGCTTGCTAGATTGCATCACGAATGCATCGTTCGATCATTTTGACGTCATTTTGTAAGAGCAAAAATAGCATGTTTCCGAAACTGCCATCATCTATTGATCGCGTGTGTTGGCCCGTGATGAGAAACGAAAAAACGAGTGCCTCTTTTATCGTCATGATAACCCGCGGCTGAAAATGTGCATAATTAACATGCAATAATCCAAACATACAACACGCAAAATAAACGCGATAAACAGACCGGCGTGCAGTGAATACAATCAAAATGTGCGAAACCAGAAAATCGTAACGTTTGTTCTTACAGTTTTACTGACAATGTTTGTATTGAGCATTGAAACCGATGTTCTTTCAGTGAATTTCAATTTTGATATTGTAGACACGCGAAATGGATCTTCGGTGTTTATTCGTGGCGATGAAAATGCGATAGTTTCAGTCAAATTTATTTTTTTGTATCGACAAAATTTTGGAAGCATATATGTATGTACATGCATACATATAAGTGTATAGCACACATATGTACTTATATTGATTAGGCATTTAAGTTGATTTAATATTAAATTGAAAATTAAACTTTAGATTATAGATAGAAACAATTTTCGACAATTTTTGGATAATATAGATGATTTGTCTGCATTTTTGCACGGACCCACATTACGTAGACCAACTTTTTTTAAATCACTTTACATATAAAAATATTAAGATAAAATTATCGAAAAGTAAATACTTATGAGGTATTTCATATCGATTTTATGTTATATATTTGGATAAAATATAGAGTGTATATGAATATGTACCTATGCATGTCCTAATATTTTTTTATATAAAAGTTTCTTTTTAGTTTTTTGCTAATCAGAATGTTTCTATATATCTCGAATATGCGCCAGTTATCGAATATTCTACATATATATATTGTAGATTGAACTTGCCGTACTAGTTCACTGGTTTCATTGGTTAGCAAGAAAAATAGAGGTTTTTCATTTTAAAGTTTTATAAAAAAATATCAATTCTAAACTTGTCAAAGAGTGTGAGACATTATGTAAGCGTGCGTAATCGGCAGTGATCGATATTTCCGCGCTGCGAATTCGTCGTATAGACTTAAATATGTATTTACATCCAACTAAAAATTGGAGTCGATATCGGTGGACTCAATCTCGCTCTTTACGTCGAGATTCGCAGCAACATGAAAATACAACAAATGCAAACATTCACGGTAGAAGCCGAGAGTGACGCGGGTGAAATAATATTCGTGAAAATATTTTTGTTCGCAACCTGCCGAAGCGTGATTCTCAAATCCAAATAATACGTATCCAGGAATACAGAAATGCGAGTTTGGCATACGATCTGACAATAATAAAAATAGAGAGAGACATAAGCCCTCAGCAAAGAGCTTTACATACAGGTCCAAAAATTCTAGACGGCTTAATCTCTCTGGTTTAACGGTATATCACGAGGAGATATTTGTCACATATATAAAATGTTAGAAGCTCAAATCTTTTATTATTATAGTTTCTTTTATGCGGAAAGTTTATCGATAAAAATTAAGAAAATAGCTTTCTCTTGTAAGAAAGCTCTCTTCAATCGCGAATTTTCAAAGTATAATTATCTACAAATTAGATAACATAACATCATCTCGAAAGTCTTGTTGAAACTTTTCTTCATGTGTAAACGATGTATATGCAAACATTGAAGTAATAATGACGGATGTACTTTAGATTCTCTTTCTTTCTCTCGACTAGACTACCTTCTCGATGTTAAGCTTGTATAATACACATTATTTATTATATATATACATATATAAGTGTGTACATACAACAGACTCTTGAGCTTCCCGTCAATTTATGTCGGTTGGCACTAGCTTATATCACAAGCCGTTTACGATCATTTATCGGCGCCGACGTCGACATGGAACTTAAGGCACTTAGGGCAAATCGTGATCTACGAGCGAACCATGAGGGGCACGGCTGCGAGGGAGCGGCTCAACTCGCCTCAAGACACCTCGAGATAGCCCCCGTTCGAAGTGCCGTCACTAATTAAGAAATACTTCCCTTGACGCCTACCCTAACAGCTCGGACACGCCTGATTCTGACCCACACTCTCACAAGGCCGACTAGCCGGCAACCTTTATCTACTTATCGTTTTAGAAAAGAAAAGCGGAGCAGTTCACGTTTTTCAACGTCTTAGCGTCGCAAGAATAGATTACATTATTGAAAGTAAAATCACAAAGATAGTTTTTCTGGATAAAAAGAAATTTACAGCACAACATTTCGTTAACTACAGTTTTAATAACTTTTGCAACAGTAAAGAGACTGATTTATGCAACATATAATAAATCCGATTCTTTTAATATGTACTACTGTAATTTTTACTTTTGCATATAATTAATGTTATTCTTGCATACCGATAGCGTTGAATGAAACAAACAGCACAAACGTTACAGTGTCAAAAAGTAGATCTGTACCGTTTTGCGTTTCACAGTTTCAATTGTTTGTGGTGAAACTTGCAATATGAAACGAATTGTCAACAACGTGTGATTCACGCGCGTGATTGTGTATCAACTATAGGATCATGGAAAAGTTTTGTTGGGTCAGATATCTCGATTTCTCGTCTTTTTAATAGTGCACTCTCGAATTGAAACGATTTGCACGACTTTCGCGAACTCATATCCTACTCGAACACCGTATCTTGGATCTAAGTTGGACTTGGAATTAAAATCTAAAAGTTAAATGTAAGACGCCAGATCAAATTTACTGAGCAATCGCCCCTTTATATGCGCATCGAATATATATTTTCGAGCAAACACGAAAGCATGAAAGTTGGATTAAATCGTTCCCGAAGAGTGATCCGAATTGCCTTCGAAAACCTCATAAGATTCAAACAACGACGATTCTTTATCGTAAAATTAGTGGGTCAATTCCAGGATCAATTAAATCATCGAGGCAAATACCTCAAATTATTTACACAAATGTCAATGGCGTGTAAATATAGAAATGGCAATTGAAAGAGTTAACATGATGTTTATAACATTATAATTCGTACAATGTTCGCTTTGTTTTATTCTACGCCATTTGTTTTAATTATTTTATATTGTTTTATTTTTTTTATAATAATTATAAATTATAATTATATTAGGTGTAGAAAAGCTCTATTCGCTTTTATGTCGATGTGTTCGCACGGTAGTTTCCATTAAATATCGAAACTCGATCATTTGTGTTGCATAATACGTGTTGTCGCTGCTTATCGGAAGCGTTTGAAATCGCGTTACGTAATCAAAATTGTGTCATCATGTCGAGGGCCGCTGGGGTACGATGACGTTTAATTGGACGATATTTGCTGAACGCATGTAATCACCTGTTGCACGCAGGATGCGCCCCGTTAACGCGTCGACGCGCTAAAATAAATTCCCGTCGGATATTTCTAAGCGAATCGGCATTCGCCCCACGGAGCGCAGGGGATGTTTCCAGACAATTTAGAGCCTTCGTTCGCCAGCCACGTTGCGAGCTTTACAAGTAACCGAATAGGATTTAATCCTGCGCGCGGAGTCACGTTGAGACAGAAACGCCACAACTTAACGTTTATTATTTGCTATTATATAGATTTGTGATAAAACATATATATAAATTATACATTGCAAATTGGATAAAAATAGCAATTGTAAAGCGCGATAAAATATTGCGGACATAATTGCATGCTTCCAGTGTAACTGATGAAGTAAATTTATTAACATGTTCTCTGCCGCGTGGGGCGTTTGCATGCACCCTGTTCAAGGTATCTATTATTATGGAATGGCCATTTTTTTATATTTTCGCTACATATAACATTATTATAAAATATTTTATAAAATCATGTACTGAGAGATGCTTTATAAATATTATGTAAAATACAGTTATCACATCGTGGAACCATCGTTATATTTTTCCTTAATATCTAATAATTCTAGATAATAATTTATCTAGTCTTATAAATGTTATATAGCATGTGTTATAAATAAAACTATTAGCCTCGACGTGGGGCGCATGCGATCCACGCGACCTGAACGGAAAGTTACCGAAAATCGATTCGACAGGGAACGCGTTAAAGTTCTTACAATCGAGTATATATCATAGAAAATTTATAAATATAACAAGAAGCTCTCAATCTTTGTCCCTTCAATTTGACTTACCCTTGAACGGTTATCCGTTAAATCTTTTCCGTTCATCCCGGGCGATGTCTTATTGGGTCACAGGGTATGCGGGTGCATGTCCTTCGGATTCCAGAACACGCCGGAATGACGAAGGGAAGCCCGAGAATACGTTGGTAGTGTCGATGACGATCGACATATTGGGATTTTCATTTGAACAGTGGGACGTTATGGAATGTGACGCCGGTCGAAAGTCCAGGAATGAAATAATCCCCGCGAAATGGGTGACCTTATATCACGTGCACGTCGCTTTCACGTAAGAAGTATAACTGTCAATTTATTTGACACTTGTAGTTTTTCTCAAGCAAAAATAGATGTTCCCTGTGCTATCGTACATTAAACGTGAGCATCTTATATTTTTATGCTAATTAGTAGAAAGTAAGATAAAAACAGTCTTTCCATCTTTAGAAAATAACGAAACATGAGTAATTATCTACGACTGTATAAATATATTTCGAATTGGTTCTACTATTTTTTATCTTTATAATATAAATTTAAGAGTTGTCTGTATGATTTGAGAATTGCCCTATTCTAAATAGGAGATGAGTCACTAAAAAACGTGGAAAAAATATACAAAAAATAAATATATATAATAACGATATATTAATCATGTATATATTGAACTTTATATTATGACAATATTATGTTATAATATTTATATATTTTTCAATAAAATTGTGGAAAATATGTTCGCTATGTATGACAAGGTGCTCCGCAGAAATAATGATATTGATATGTAAAGGATCACGTGAGAATACCACTAATGGAAAAACAATCTCAATATCTCGTCTCACTATAAAGAAGCTACTCCTAAAATGTTTCTTGTATTTCGTCTTCGCACGATACAACAATATATTTTATTACAATGCATTAGAATAATCTTTATTGCGTGCGTAGACATAATAACAGCGAGGAACATCGCTCGGTTCTATAGAAAAATGTTTTAGGGCCGGCTCTTTCAACGAAGTCGGAATCGGTTTCCCTTAGAGTGTACCCTTGATAACGCATATGTCTCACGCGATATCAATATTTCTGTGAGAGCCGGCTAGCGTGCGTAGCACCGGCGAATGGTGTATTTTCCGTAGCAATTGTTGAGAATAATCCGATCGATCGCGAGAGAGCGGCATTTAATTATCACTATAAGGGGATTGTCGGGCCGCTTCGAGTTGTCGGATTATCGCGCGTATACTGAAGTCGCCCGGAGCAAATTAGCTCCGTGCCTTGATTTCATGCAATCATCCGTGGCCGAGAACCGAGCTGTGCACGAACCGCCGATTAGGACGCTTGTGTATGCGCAATTGCATCGGTCGCGAAACGAACGCCCGCACACGGAATGCAACGACCTATCGATCGAGAGCGAGTCGCTTCGAGTCTCGCGGTTCGCCACCGAGGGGCGAGCGACCAATTTCGGGGCACGAATTATCCCGATAGTAACTTTGTAACGCCGTACACGTTATTATTACCGCGATAATTGGATCGGTGGGTTTGCCGATACGGCATTGACGATCGCGCACGTGAACTTTCGCCGAGAAAGTCAAAATATCTGGGGCGCGGCCATTTTGCGGCCTCCTTCGGTCGAAAAAATACGTATAAACGAGAAAGTTTATACTTATTAGCTGCGGAAAGTCAAAATATTAGAAAAGAATTATAATTACAAAGAGAAAAATATTTGTGTGATTAAATATTTATACAATATAAAGTCTACAAATATGAAACATTTTTTAATGAAAATTAATTAAAGTTCTGAATTATACATGGAAATTGTATACAAAATTTCGTGTAATTTAATATACATTTTTATAAGCTTTTTATAAATTTACGTATTAAGACTCATTTTAGGCAATTTATAATTCGCATCAAATAGGATCCTAATATTATTCTTTTAGATACTCACAGAATAGGAGATTTTATTTATTTTACTTATAATTTTATACGTCGTATAGTTTTGTATTATATTTTTCAATATTTTGGTACATACGCTTTGTATTTTTTTGAGATATTTTTATATGATACATATACGTATAGCACATATAATTGTAAATAGAAATCTGTTCTGAGATCGTCTAATTGTGAGTGATAAATTATAAATTTTACTTAATTCACGTTGTCTCCTACAAAAGAGCTATTACTGCAGAAATACTGCTGCTTGATTCTAAGATTCTTCAAATCCTGCATCTGTCCAGAAATGATGGATCGCGCACGATGGCTCTTAGGTGAAGCTCGAAATGCATTGTGAGCATTCGGTCGAGATTCTTTTTTGCGTTCTCCATTTTCCTTTCGTTTTCATCCCGCTACGTGTACGTGCGGCTGTCGAGTATCAAAGCTTTCGAAACTTCCGCTCGCGCGAGACTGGAACACTAAATGACGTTCGACGTAAGCGCCGTTACGGTTTGGAAACTTCAAGCTGTCAGCTTCCGGCATCTTATCGCTCTTGCTTGCACGTTCCTCCCGTCGCCCATCGTCTGGCGATTTGAATTCATTCGGCGCCGCTCGGCGTGACTTACTTTCAAAACAATTTTAAAAAAGTGCTCCTTTTATCATCTCTTCCTCGACAAAGACTCTCTCGAGGTAGAACGCTTCCTTTACTATTGATAAAAACGCGCGTGTGCCTTTGTAACGATGATTTCGTTCTCATTCTCGCTCTTTTCTTCATACTTTGCTAAAACGGAAAAGCAAAAAAAAGAAGAACGTATCTATTTTTTTAATCCTGAGTTGAGGAAAATACATCGAGTCGTCTTTATGCATTTCACTTTAAAGTTACATTATTTACGTAGATTCGAAGCGCCATGCCACGTCGGACTTGCCGATGCGGATCCGTTGAATCAGACTTCCGCTTCTTCGTTATTCAATCCTTTTAACTACGTGTACTCCACCCTCGCTAGACGAATGCATATCCCAACGCGCCGTCGAGAATCGCCAGACCGTCACAAATGCGAGGCAAATCTTCCGGCGTAGCGGCCGGAAGTTTCGAGTGCCACGGATTCTCGGCCATTGTTGCTCTACGGCCCTGCAGGATTGCGCTCGCGGGCAGAGGTCTCAAGTTTTCCGAGGGAATAACTCCGGCATCTTCTTTGCATCGCAATTTATTTTTCTCTCCAGAACCGCGAACCGATTGTCTTTCGTCATTGTCGCGTATACAAGCTGGCTCTCCCGTAAAATTGCGCCGGTAATTCAGATAATTATATTCCAGCGCGAATTTAATATGCAAATTGGACGTCGGCACTCTTTAAAGTTATTACACACCACTTTGGAGCAATAAAAAAAAACTTTTTATATATGTATTTTTTTCTACTGCAGTTCTTTCAAAAATTCATAACTTTCATATAAAACTGAGAAACTTTTTTGTAATTAACTAAATTTTTATAATTAGAAATTATCGAAAGAAATATGTTTGATGTAACTTATTCACATATTAAAATGTAATCTTAGAAATATAAGAGCTTAAAAAAAACATTGATTTAATTATTTGCATATCTCTTCTTACATGATTATTGCGTAAATCAAAGAGAAGTTTTTACAAATTTAAATAATAAATTTCCATCTAATTTTCAATATTTTGATGAATAAAATTCATCACGTTATAATATTAGAAAACTGCAGAGATATCGTTTATTAATTGTAACGTTGCAGAGATCTCTAAATCGCGTTTTGTAATTTCCCCTGCTTTCAATAGATTTTCTCAAATACGACACACGTCTTTTCAAGATACATCTCAAGATAAAACATATATTTCCTGATATTAGTATCGTTTACGGCATTAGTATCGTTGTTGGTAATCCGAGATGTCATCGGTGTCGCTCAATGATTACAAGGATGTCCAGCACAAGCGTCAAGAGTACTCTCGCACATTTTCTGCCTCTCTTCCCACCTTTCTCCGCACCCCTTTTCCAAGCAGACAGCACTCCCGTAACCCAATTTAACGGAGGACACAAAAGAGCGTTCGGCGATATCGAGCTGTAAGATGTGCGACCTACTTGCGAGACCTCCCTCTCGCTTTATCTTTTTCTTCGTCCCCTCCTTTACGCGATCTACCTATACCTCTACGCCGCGGCGCCGCGCCGCCTGGTTCCTTCACCTCAGCTCAGCCCTTTTACAGCCCCGATCGGGCGATTACGAGCGTCCACGTATTTGTTTTTTAAATCCCCGACTATGCCGTTTCTCCTTCCGATTCTCGCACATCGCGCCCGTGATTCTATTAAGCCTCGATCATTGCAGTCAATCTCCATTACACCGGACCGCTGAGAATACGTCGGGAACGTTTACCCGAAAGAAATGTTTGAGAAGCGCACTGGAGAAACTCTTACAGTAAGCTCTCTCTATATCTCTTTCTCACTCATGCTTTCTACATTTTGCCGCTTTTCTAAAACTGTAGAGGGATTCTGGATTCTGTGTATCGCTTCCACGGAATTCTTGGAAAATACTTGAAGAAAATAATTCTTACAGATTATTTATAGAATTTTTACGGAATCGTAGTTGATTTTTAATCTCATTTAAGTTGCGTCAATGGCGGATTTTAGCATCTCGAGGCTGACAGGTTTTGTTTGAGAGCTCCCTAAAAAACCGAGCTTTACTGCGCCAAATGAAAATTTGCCATTAATTTGTATGGCATAATTAGTCGCGTGTAATTAAGCGTTGCATTTTTTACCACAGCACGGATTGATAAATTATATAATAATAATTTCCACGTATTTTTGTGAGTTTGATTTAATTTTAAATAATAAGTTACACACATTTTGTTATATCTATCAGATTCATTACCAGAAATAGAAGAGGTATATTTGCATTTTTATTATATTCTTTATTATATTTTATAATTATATTAGTTTATTATATTTAATTATTACAATCGTTATTTATGTTTTGTAATTAAAATACTGCATTTGAAATGAGCACGATTGTTATAATTCTACGTAACCAGTTAATATACGGAATTCTCTTAAATTTAATTTAATAAAACAGTAAATTTATGTTTGGCTTTCGAATTTTTGGGCGATTCCTTTTTTTATTTATCTACAGTTATCTGACAAAGTCTTTCGAATTACAACACTGTTCTTTCTAAAAATGTGATATTGGAAGCTGCAAACGCATGTACTGCGACCAATAAGAACATTAGAAATGACAGTAGGAATATAAAAAATCTCGTTCTTCTCGATTTCACGTAACTTCTGTTCACCAACTTCGCTTCTTTTATCTTCGCTACGTGATTGTTTTATCGCTGTTATTGCGGTTGAATAAGTCTTCTACGCCGTTGAACGTATACAACCTGGTGATGCATCGACGTGTATCCGTCGACGCATTGTGCGTGCCAGGCGAATGTGCGAATCTTCAAACACGTGTACCCGTTTTACTGCTCTGTAGCTGGAAAACACGAGCGTTTGTCGTTACACTCCGTAAATATCAACACGTCAGAATTTCCGAGCCACATCACCGCGCGATGTTCGAAAAGGTTACGTCGCCAAGAGTGATTCTCGTGGTGCGAAATATAACATTTCGCGAAAAAATCTGAAAGGAAAGAAAGATAAACATATACGCATTTCAAAATTACACTCGACGGATCGTATTATATACATTATACATTTATTTCAAATATACATCACTTGAAGGAGTATCTGTTCTCCTCCGTTTTCGCACCCCTCGCGTTCGCTCTTGACGTATCGCCGAAAACGATCATCAATCATCGTCGCGGCGTCGGATCTTTTATACGTGTCATTATACAGACCAGACGAATAATAGCGAGGCATTCGGCATCTCTCGTTCGTCGCGCAGACGTCTCGGGATAGTTAAAATATTCTTACCGCACGCGCCGCGACCCGAGCGAATGGAAAAACGCGATGCTACCGATGCGATGCTGAGGATATTTCATTTTCCATGAGTCGAAGTGCGGCCAAATTGATTTTGCGCGAGTGCGGTACCGATTGCCTTATGCGCGGGAGTATAGGCTGATATACCGAATGTGCCGCATACTGACGATGAGATTCCCTGAGAATCTCCAACGTCTTTCAGACGCGCGCACGTCTCGAGTCTCCGATATTCGATTATCCGTGAACAAGGAGGACCCTCTTCCCCCGCGCCAGTGCATCGCGAGATTCAGCCGTCGTCAACCGTTTTGTATTTGCAGCGTACAAATCGGAATTGTTAGTCAAATCGCGTGATTGCATAACAATGGCCTTCGTCGACGATCCGGACGCTTGGATCTGGAATATAAGCCGCTCGTTTAGTGAATTTCAAGCGCAAATCTCAAGAGTACCGGGATTTGAATTGATAAATCTATCGATTTTAATCGGGATTACAATAAGAAGTCTGATAATTACCGAATGTATAACGAGGAAGGTGTGTAAAATGAGAAAGGAGCAGGGATCGCTCGGTGGATTATGGATTATACGCATTGTATTAAACGGGGCTATAAAGTATACACTCACAAAGCATTAAGTCCCACCTGTTGCATTAAACTTTTTGTCTAAATAATTGCTATTAATCGTGAAACGCGGGAGTATAGTTAAAATATTAGCTACTGTGGGTTAATAGTGCGTTACACGGATACGGAAGTCGCCTTTCGTCATGTATACGAGGCACGCGAAGCGAATTTGATTTTACGCTTAAAATTATGTCAGAGAGCGGTTCTTATATAAGTTTTAATTTTATCTTGAACAATGCTGCTCAATTCTATTTTGGAGATTTGCCTCTCTCTTTCAAGCAAAACTTTACAATCTTATAATTCTCTTAAATATGTATTCTTATCTTGAGTTTCGTACGTGTCTAAAATAAATTTGCAATTCGTTTCGTTGGTATATCTTCCAATGGCTTTTCGCTTTAACAAGGGGCTCCAATTACCATTCGCCGTTTCTCTCACTCTTCTTGGGATTTCTGGAATTCCGCGAGGCATTTCTGGGATTGCTCGACGAGAAGTAAGACGTATCCAGTCAGACGGGACTGCCCAGGAATTTCCGCCTTCCGGTGACCACGACAAGTTCGTTGATCTAATGGCGTTACACGTCACATATATCACGGTGGACAGGCGAAAATGCGCCATAAAAGCGTGTTTAATTAAAGGCGTTCAATCTCACGAAGTGCATACGCACTTCCTGAATTAAACGCGGCACGTTGAAAACTAAGCTGAAAGAATCTCGCAAACGCGGAGGCTCTTAATCTTAATAATGATCAGTGTACTTTTAAAGAAGAAGAATTCAAGTTACATTAGTTAGTATCCTTCGTCGTAATTGTACTTAGTATCTGCAAGGTAATTTAATATATAGTTCATTATTGCAATAGGAGTGAAATTTCAGATCGAAACTTTGGGAAAGTATCTCTTTCATCATCCTAGAGAGCGGAAGTTTCCGTAATACAATATTAAAGACGTCTCGTGAGACTCGGAGAATGCTGGGAAATTTAGCAACATCCCTTTTCCCATCGGAATGTTAATAATTATCCATATATGCAGTATCGCGCGTTGCAATCCAAACATGAAATTTCGCTATTCGATATATTTCTCCTATCTTTTTCTCTCTCTCTCTGGAAAAATGAACAGCAGCATTGATAATATAAACATTCATGACGCAAAAATGGAGGATATTGAATTGCCAATGAACATTTTGCCTTTTATATTGTTTTTTGCTCATTCCGACAAATTTTCGATATTGATAAAATGATTATTTACAGAAATATCCTTTTTAATTACTTGTTTATATCATTTCTGATATAATTCTTATTATAATTGACAGTTAGTGTACTGAATAAAAATCTGTCAAATCTAAACCACCAATATCTCGTCCGATGTCACGATTTTTTAAATATCTAGGTAGTCTAGAATCTAGAAGCTTGCTTTAAAAACAGATGAGAAAGATGCTGCTCTGTAATCTGGATAATCGGATTGCTTGGCTTCAGACAAATTCGATATCGATTGACCGAGGTCAATCGCCTTTTTTTTCGGGGACACAGATATTTATAATATGCATATCCGTGCGCGACAATCTGCACAATGCGGTTGAATCTTTCATTCCCACGAATAAATCGCGTTCCTTCATTATTTCCGAGGCGGGTTCAATTATTGTAGCGAGGTATCGACCGTCCACTGAAGTTACGTCGCTTATATAGTGAAGCGATCATTATCTTCTCCGAGAGTATCGGTGAGTCGTGTACTATTAAAATTGGATTTTGCGTCTAGCCGATCGCAAACGATAACGAAATATTTAAGATCGGAGACTCGACGAACGAAGAGACAATAAGGCATTGAGAAAATTATTCGCGAGCAAAAGCAAGAAGCTAGAGTTCGAGTTCTCCCGTAACGTTTACGATAATCGTGATATCGGTCCTAGCTCGACTAACTATCTGAGAACGTAGGGTAGTTGGCTCTTTTCTCCCAAGACATTGATCGATAGGTTCTAAGCACTGCGGTAATAAATCATCGGCCATCGATGAATGAGTCTCTATTGCCGGTAATAAGATGATGAGTCATCTCGAAAAAATCAATGTCAATGACTTTTATAAGAACGCGGTTTCACAGGGTCTCGGATGAATACCGGAAGAAGAATCGGCGGTCACCTTTGTATCACCGATGCGACGATTTATACATCAGAATTAATATTCGATAATGTAACACGCACGAGATTACGAAAATCGATTGGTATTGCCTACATTTTTCGACAAGAAATAATATTACGCGAAATTATTTCTTAATTCTGCGGAGTTCTCTATAGACACGTTCTTAAGAATTAATTACTTCGGTTAATCGTTATTAATTACCGTAGTCGCTTCGCTGAATTCAGCAAACGTATCGATCGATGTTACATTAAACGTCAGTGCGTATTTTCTGACGGACGATCCTTGCTGGTCTTTATGTTATTTGTCAAAGCCTGTATGTTATTCTAGGTGCATTGATCACCTTGCCATCGTCGGTTTATTGTGTGCGTATGTACGTGTATGCTCGCGCGCGCGCGCGCGCGTGTGTGTATATGTGTGTGCGTGTGTATGTGTTCAGGCAAGAAAAATAAAGAGCGCGCCATCACAGGCGGACTCTCATTGCGAAGGTTTTTGCGAGCAACCGGCCTCGTGAAAGCGACCGCTCGTTTATACTCGTCTCGCATGGATCGTAATCCCTTTATGGTGCACCATATATTTTTATTAAAAACGCGCGACAACACATCGAACCTCCGCCCTGTCGTCTAAGTGTATTATTATTCCACAACCGCGGCTCGTTTTGTAATTCTGATCGATCCGCACCGCAATATGGTTTCGCGAACAACCGCGACAGACGGATTAATTATTCTCTCGTTTCCGACTGGTCCATTCTCGAGAGAGAAGAGAGCAAAAGAGACGTTTTACCCTAGACCATTATTCGTAAACTGATCCCGCAATGAGGATCGCGTGGCCGAATATATCCCTCGCCTATCGAATTTATAGATATCTTTCCCTCAGGATCGCGCAGAAAGAGCGTTGTCGAGTTTTACGTTACTCCGGCGACTTGTCAGGACGATTCAGTAAAATTCTATCCCCATCGAACATCCGATAACTCCCGCGAGCACGATTTTTACACGCGAGAGCCGAGTGAGCGCGCGCAGTCGCTGTAATCTCGATTAATTAATACAAGAGGATATCCGAATTATTGAGCTATTGTACATCGGGCTGACTGGATTCCAAACCGAGGACCAAAATGCGCATGTGCCGCGTATTAATGTTCAAAAGTCGGTATACTCATCGTACGTAATATATGTTACAATATTTAATAATGAATTATGATTTTATGAAAATTTATGCTCAATATAAAGCATGGTATTTTTTAATAAGAGGGTCAAATCGTATGGAATTTAATCCAATCGTTGCAGGATATAGTCATTTATTGAAATATTATTTTATAGTCCTGTTTATTGAATTATAAATAAAATTAACAATCGCAAAGCAAAATTTTTTTTCAAATTTGATGACAAATACATTTTCAGGTTTGCTTAAGTTTGGAGTGAATGTGAAGAAACACAGTACTTATCGTAATTAGTAGTTCATTTATATAGATGGATATTTTGCGCGCAGTTTGATAATCTGCATGATTAATATATTTAGACTCCAGCAAAATTTCATGCTGCATCAATGAATCACGGGGATCGCCACGGGACGTTGCTTAATCAGCGGAAGTTAATTGTGGAGGCTGAAGATACAGTTTCTTAACAGCAGTAATAAGATTTATGAATTTAATAACGCCGGCGCGTCGCAGTTGTTGTAACAATCGCTTACATAATCTTCAGTTAAATAGGTCGAGCTGCCGTTTGTCAGGCAAGAATTTGCAACGATAAATTTTTCTACCGAGAGCATTGGGATGCGATAAACAGAATTCACATTCACCAGTTCAGCGAGTCGATACTTATTCGACGAAGACAATTTTAATCTGTGAAATTTTCGCGCAAAGCATATCTGAAAATTTTTGTAAACGTAAAATGACTAGCCTGTGTTTCTGGTTTAAATACCTCTTGACATATGTTACATGAAGTACAATTTTACTTATTCTCGGTATACCGAGGTTGACGAGAAAACTCATTTACTAGCTAGCTTTGTTGACGACACGTGGATGAGGATAGAAAGCCATTTAAAAAGCTTTTTGCTCGTACGTAGCGGAGATAATTATCCATCTCTCAAGCTCTCAAGCTGGCAAGTGAAAATGCCAGGCATGGACAGTGCGACGGACGGATTCGGGGTTTATCGATCCCGCGAGCCACGTAGCAGAAATAACTTTCGGACGGGAGTGAAGGAAACGTGAAGTTTCCTAAACGATATTCTGGAGCAAAGCGCAACGGTAATCCCGATATGTGTTTGCCGTCAAATTTTACGTATTAATAGCCTACTTTGCACTCTTGTCCAATATCTCTTTCGTTTGTCCTATGTGTTTTGAATTCTAACACGAAGACGTACTCCCAAAGTTTTGTCAAGTGTATAACTCATCTTAAACAACAATCGAGTTGTGTAACGATTAGATGATTCTTGATTCATTGTGTGCGCGAATGTGAGAGAGTATTTCCGAATATCTTGTAAATGTAGATGTATAAAAAATGGATCTGACATAAATCACGTTTTCATCGCCACGTATAAACATAGCGTTCCATCTTGGCGTGTCTACAATATCAAAATTGAAATTCAATGAAAGTATACAGTGGTTTCATTTAAAAGGGTATGTAATTGAACATTGTAAATTGCATATTTATTTTTAAAAGTATGCTATATGTTTTATTTATATTTGATTCATCTTATTGTTCTGTGCGTAAAAGTATAAGTATATCAAGATAAAAAAGTAAATGTACAGATAATCTATATCTTATGTGACTTATGCCAAAATTTATCAAAATGATACATATAAAATATCTCGTAAACGTGATATTGATTTTTTAGAATTTTTAGATAATTTTTCCTTGGTACTTTTACATACAGAATAATTAAAAGAATTATTGTGAGAGAAAAATTATATTTTTATATTTACAAAAATATCGATGACACTGATATCTCACAAAAAGCATTTGGCATAAAAGAATTGTTGCACGTAAAATATTTCGTAACTATTGAGTTTTTAGATAATTTTCCCTTAATACTTTTACATACAGAATGATTAAAAGAATCATATTGTGTGAGAAAAATTATATTCTTATTCACAAAAATATCAATGACATTGATATCCTTTTCTAAAAAGGAGATGTGAAGTTTATTGTTGCCGCTTTTCCGCGATGCCGATTGGTTTCCTTGCTGCGCTTACTTCATTTGCAGCTGTCATTGTATATTTTGACAGTTGTGTATAATAGGGTTAATAGTGAAATGTTAAAGATAAATAGCGCGCGCGTAGCGCGCATCTGTAGTGTCTAGTGTCATAAAAAACGCATAATATAAAAAAAATAGTTGCGTGTATCATATTTCCCTCGAAAACTGTGAAATTTTTATTTCAAACATTTTTTTTTTTTAATAAAAAACATCTGAAATATTTGAGGTGTACAATTGAGATGAGAAATATTTTATTATGTTTTTGTAAGGCCATTTTTTCCGGGTGGAAATTTTATAGAGGATCCCACATATCACGTTTATTTTCAACGTCAAATGTGTTCGTGATCGATAAATGAACTTTTCTGCATAGAATGGAAATAAGGCAAACGAAATAAACGTTGGTGCACTCGTCGGCCATTATATACCGACGCAATATACGGTCGTTGATGAAGATCCGACTGCTGAATTGTTTTTACTGAAAGCTTTTCAAATTTTGTACATAGATTGAGTTCGATCACGTGTCGATTAATGACCTGTCGAGTTTCCATTTTGTCGTGTATCGCACGGAAGTTTTTGTTATCAGTTGTAAAAACTCTATGTACGTATTATACATGTACGAATTGTCATAGATCTACCGAACCACTTTTTACACACGGACTTTTCGATCAGCTGGAGTTGATTTTACCTCAACAAAAATATCGAGAGTGCAACAGTAAGTAATTGAGAATAAAGGATCTTTTAAAAACTGAGCTTTGAAGTGCAAATCAAAATCATTCTTTAATTTCAAATAGATTCTATTTCAAGAAAATTTTAATTCTGAATTTAATTTTAAGAAATGTTTAATCCAATAATCTAATATGCCATTTTTGTGACAAAGTAATAAGTAATTTCTCTTTAAACCATTTCAATATTTAATTTCCAAATACGATTATTCTATAAGTTCTTCAATAGACCAATTTTGAAAATTTACGACTAATAGTGATTTAAGGAGTAACAAGGAAAAGTGAGCTTTGAGAGTCAAACGCGGTTAGTTGGGTGCCTATAGCGTGGAGCCAACGCTATGTAACATTTAATTAATAATTTAATATATTATTTAATATAAATCGTACGTTTTGGCTCTACTTTGAGCCATCTTCAGCGACGCGATGATATTATAGATTAAATTGAATGATCTCAAGTATAATCTCAAATAGTAATTTTTCTCGCCTTCGACGTTTATCACCGAAGAAAACCAGGATTGATGGAAGGACCCAGATGAGAAGTTTGGGTTTTGTTAGGTCTGAAAACGGATCAGCGCCTGTATGTGTGCAATATGCAATTTTATTGCGCGCAGCGATATTGCCGGTCGGTATCGGGGGTTCTGCGTGGAAAAATGCAACCCCGGGGCTGCAGGCCGGCCAGTCGGCCGAATAATGGATGCGGAGCGGACAAGGGACGACCGGGTGGCGAGATGTTGCCGGCCGGCCAAACAGCCAGTCAGCCAGCCCGTCGCTGGCGAACTGACGCGACGGGTTGCGCATAACAGAATATTGGCACTCGCGGAACCGAATAACCGATAATAATAAGTGCCTGCCACTCACACGGCCGCCCGCCCGATCGCCCGTCATCTATCTCGCGCCCTGAAAGGTCTGTCCCCCCCCCCCCCACGCGATTCGCGAACGATTGCCCAATATGGATTCCCGAGAAACTACCCCTTCCGACAAATACATTGCGTATACTTTGTTAGAAAGAGGCGGTCTTGCGGAATAACGTTTAGCAACGATAACTACATTTTTTTTAGAACAGAAAGAGTAGAGTTTGATTGCTAATTTCCAAATTAGTTTTGCGGAGATTTATCGAACACACAGGTGAGGAATTCAATATCGCAGCAACAATCTACAATCTCGAAAAACGACAGATTTTTTCCATATTGGATATTGGATTTTTTTTATTAATAAAAAGAATGGAGAGGATATCACACGATCTTTGCGAATATGTTTGTACAACGGAACTGGATTTATACGAGAGGTAATCATGCGAAAACAGAATCGCTCGCTAATGGCTCAATCACGTTATTAGTTGCTTTCCATTTACACTCAACTGATCTGAGTCACTCAGTTTTGTAAGTATTTTATACTCAGGTAAGACATGTCATTTTGTATTTACCTGGTTATTTTGGTGACAAAGCTATCGCATAATAATACAGGTCCATAGCCTCACTTTTAATGTGAGTTTATTTTAGATTCATTAAAGCACGTGGTCTCGATTGTGGATAAAAACTCAGTTGAATCTCACTTGCCAGCATGCAAAAAGAACGTGCGTTTAACTGAGTTATGACGTCACAAGTGAGAATTATCTGAGTTTTGATGTAAATGGAAAGAAACTATTATTGCGGGGTTAATACGAAGGATAAAAAACCCTCGAAAAATGTATCGTAATCCCTGTGTTGTACCGTTTCTTCGAGGATCCCCATTTTCTATCGGATCCGCGAAAATCGGGTCAACGCAATGCTCATGCAACCGTTCGCGAGTGACAAACGCGTGAAACCGACAACAGGACGCAACGAGCGGAACTGGAATATGGCACAGGTGAAAAGGAAGAAAAATAAGGAAGAGAGAGAGAGAGAGAGAGAGAGAGAGAGAGATGTTCGCGTTGGCGTAAAAATGATCGGTAAACGGAAGCCGGACGGATAGATAGATGGATAAATATAGGAAGAGAAATATAGATGTACAACACAGAGATATATAGAAGGAGGGGAAAGAGGGGGATTCGCTTTCCACGATATAGACGACAACTTTTGCTCGCGCGCGCGTGCGCCCGGCTTTTTTGTAATTTAAAGCGCGAATCGGTTTTCTCTTCGGTTGAATCTACTTCCACCGAATGACGGATACATATGTACACGAGTGACATTGCTACAATACACACGTCAATAAACGGATAAATGAAAAAAGTCCCGCAGCATCAAGCAGCAAATCAGCGGGTACGTTTCACGTCATCGACATCGCTTGCATCACCATTGTCCTATCATCCTGATTCAACACGATGTTTCCTCGTTATCTTTTCTAACAATAAGACACGGATGAAGTTATTGGAGCCATTTGAAATTAGCTCTATAATTGAATTCTCTTGGTTGAGCAAGAATATCTATGCAAGGAAATTATGTACGATCTTCAAAATCGGATCAGATTTTGCTAATTTATAAAATATATCGTATATTTTCTATTGTTACTTTTTATTATGCTATATCTATGTTGACTTATTTTCATTCCCATTTTATTTATGGTATTCCAATGTATTATTGTCTATAAATTTAATCTTATTTACTCTTTAGTTGTTCTTATTGTTAATTTTAAATGTTTGATTAATTTATTTTGATGAAGAAGACTCGGTGTAGTCAAACCGTACTATTCTGATATTTTTATGTTTAAATTAATACACGAAGTTAATTTTCTAACAACTATTGTTGCTCGTTTATAGACCCTTTATTATATAAAAGGGTCTATTTACATATATTGTTGCAATAAATATTGTAAGATATATATTTTAATGTAGGAAAGCGCTAAAGCGATTGTATCAGTCATCAGAGAAGCGAATTGTAAACGAGAGTCGGAAGAAAATTTGAGAAATTCGTAGGTTGCGTTGACGAAATCTCGCGGCCGGTTCCGGCGAAAGATTGGAATATCCGCGCGCAAGAGGATTTATTGGAATTCGAGAGATTCGGAGATGGTTTCCGAATCGCTGGAATAATTGACGCCAGCCGTCGCGCCACCACCTGCAAAAGTATCAAAATGCAGAAAGGGTTCGACATCACGTAAATGCGAGCCTTACGACTGCCATAAATCTCCCGGCGCGAAAATTGGCGCCGATAACTGCGCGCAAAACTCCGGCCCGCTCGTAAAAACCATGAATCAAATATCTATTTCGCGCAAAGCAAACACTTTGCCGTCGAAAATTATGCGCCGTCGTTGTAATCGCGGCAGTGGGTAGTTTCAGGAAATATTAAATCGACGGTCTTTCAACGGAGATACCGCAATTGTTTCGAGTACCCATCGACCGTTATAATTTTCGCGCTTTCCCTTTTGATAATTAATTAAAAAATGAGTTGGAAGTTCATTATTTATTTGGTTTGTCAAAGAGCATTATTTGAAAAGTTTTCATTTCTACCTTTTGTTTTCCTTAGAAAATAATTGAAAAAATGCAGAATTTTTTGTATTATTAGTATTTGTTATTTAAAAAGTTGATATGTTAATATAATAATATATCAAATGAATATAGTCTCTCTCTCTCTCTCTCATTTTTTAATAAATAAAAACATCTTTGATTAATTCTCAAAGATCACGTGCGATCGCGATGACGTCCGAATTTTCGCTAAACCATTATCGTTTTCAGAAAACTGCATATCTTTGATCACCACGTATAAGTGAATACCATAGCTTATCGCGTGTTTTATCGACATGGACATATTTGAATATATCGCGAGCGCGAGCGCAAAAACGATCGTAAGTTTTCGCGATAGCCCACAATTACCTATTCATAATTCAACTCGGCCGACATTCTTCGTGTCCGTTCTTTGCGTGTGCCTTATTCGAATTCGTTTGGCGTTGTACCTTTGTAGTAAATTTACAAATTTGATTTCGCAGTTGTAATCAATACGCAATTATGTTGCATAACTAAATATTAAACCTAAGATTTTCCAATTTTTCATAAATTGCGTGATACAGCAATAATACACTTGTTTGCTGCGTTAAAAGAAGAAGTAAAAGAAATTTTAGAAATGTAACTATATAGGGCGAGGCGTGGCTCTGTGCAGGAACGATCAATTTGTAGCTGGCAGGTCCTGGTTTCAATTTCGACCCTTACCTTATATATACCTTGGTTTATAAGGGACTGATTAAAGAGTTAAAAAGTTTTAAGTGAAAGAGTACGAGGTGTACCTAATTGTAATCCGTTTCCATAAACTAATGCATACATAACAATTTAATCACTCATTACAAAATGACAGTTATTTTATTTCAGCAACTTCTCGATTTACACCTTCATATATAGATATATGTATTAATATATTATATTTATGCTCACTTTAGAACGATAATTTGTGTGAGAAAAACAATAAGAATTATATAAATGGAAAAGAAAGAACGTTGACACGAGATCTGATAACGTTTCTACGATCGACCGATCATCCTTCTTTCATTGCAGTGCAAAAACTGAGGGGTCTGGGGCGCACGAAGGCGAGAAGAAATGAGGTGGACGTGACACAATGACATGATGAAGAGCCTGGTGGGGATCATGTGGATAGTGTTGGTGCTCATATCAGGTACGTATGATCAATCTAGGAATCGAATGCCTGAGACTCATACTAATCATCCACCGATACTAATCGATGGAAAATTTCATCTTATCGCTCCTAATATCCCAATTTATCTTTCATTCCCAATCCGAAACACGTAATATGATTATCATTCATTTTCTTCTTAAAGAGTACGAATTGATAGCGTAAACAATTTTTAACTCGGCTATTCTTAACGTAATGAATAAACAGATATAAATATTTTGACAGATTGAGGTCTATAATGAATAAATTGCGAATTTGAATTCTAAATGCTAGCTCGAATTTTCAAAAAAGGAGAAATTTAACGTTTCTTTCTTTAGATCTAAAGATAAATGTTTTTGTTGAAATAGAGAATAAACTCTTTTTAGTTACTGTATTTGTTTAATTTTTTCACATCTGACATTTTCTGATTAAAAGAAACATATGTAGTTTAATTATCTTTAAAGGAATTTTTGGAATCGCTGACTACGAAAATGGGATAAACACATAAAAATTTCAAATGGAATTTAATATGACAGATGCAAAGAATAAAATATTCGCAAATACCAATGAAATTGTGTATTACGAGGTTTTTCACTGAATAAGAAAATGATATCGAAATATAAAAAATTCAAAATAGCGAATGCAAAATTCAATTTTTTTAATTCTAATGAGAATTTGTATTGAAACGATTTTTAGGATTATAAAATATAGACTCAATTTATTAAAAAAATAAAAATTATGACGAAACATATATTGATAAGAATTGTACAGTAATGTTCAAAAGTTTTCGGTCTAATATATCCGCAATTTCTTTGAAATATTAAAGATGCGAAAGTTGTATGTGTATCTTATAGCAAATATGATGAAAAATTTATATTATTAGAAGCGTTAAAATTTGAGTAATCGCCATACGAAGTGACACTGTGTATCATATCATATATATTTCATGATTAATCCGAAAACTTTTGGATCTTATTACCCAAATAATTTTTTATACATTTTATAACAAGTATTTATTACAATATTCTTTGTAAATGTTTAAACAATACTCTTTAAAATGAGTGTTCATTTGATTTTAATGACTCTATATTTATTAGACATATATTTTTTTAGATATTCTAGAACATACATGTCGTACTGCACATGAAATAGTTAAATAGATTACAAAATTAATAGATAGTGTCGGGTAATTTACAAGCCAGGTTTTCCTTTCCTAATAAATAAAAATGTTCTAATAATAAAAAAAAGAACATCTTTTTTGGCGGATATTTCTCCCCTATTTTGCGGCAAAAAAAACACGCACGAAAATGCAAAATGCATATAGGTGAATGTTATTTCTGCATACATATAGGCGAATAACGACTGTGCGCGTGATCGCAAAATCTACTTGAGGCTCGTAAAGCGTTTTCCATGTCCCGCGAGTGTGTTTGCGAGCCCGACGGCGTTATAATCCACACGAACGCGCACGTCGTTATACGCGAATACGCATTGTCGTGCATACATCTGTGCAGGTCTACGAGATGCGTACATTACCGCGGTTTGCGAGTATGGACATACACAGGTCGTCTGCGTTTACGATTGCATTTCTCCGCGTTGTTCTTGCGCACCTATGCAAGTGGAGTGTACTCTCACGAGACGGTCGTAACATCGTCGTTTCGTTTCTCTGTTTTTTTTTTACTGGGAAAAACGTGCGCGAACAGTACAGCTGAACGGAGCAAACGCGACGCGATTACAAAACCAGACCTTCAAATGCCACCCCGTTTGGAGAATTAACTACCGTTTCGAATAGTTATATGTACAATTGTCAGATAATAGTCGTGAATCGTGATATAAATAAGTAATATTGTATTTATATTAAAATACATGGATAATAATTTAAAGACTTTTGAAATTGAAAGACATTGACATAATTAACTAAAGACATTAAATTTAACAACAAGGAAAAAGTGACAACTTTGATTCAAGGTTTGTCAGCAAAAAATTACATTGTCTTTGTGTCCAATCAATCTTAAGATGCTCAAAGAGTGCGAGTCAGAGAGAGCAAAATTATTTAATTTATCTGTTACCACTTTGCTGACGTCAAAATAGAGCTGAAATATATGATTTATAACTTTGTATTAAATTGTTAATTAAATGTAACGTTAATTCACGCACAACTAATCGCATTTCACTCACAAAATTCACTTTTTCCTTGTTACTTGTTAGTATTTATATTAATTGTAATTCAGATTAGATAAATTTTTTGTGCTCAATTATCGATAACATCTTCGAAATATTTGTACGGTTTAGTATATTGTAAAATACTATTATAAAATCGAGTAAAATGTACGCACGACATGTATCTATATGCCATTAAAATGTATTAAATCACAGAAATGTATGAAATCAATAAATTGTAAATACATAAATGTGTATAAGTCGGAAACAATTTTTCATCGCGTTAGCAGATATTTTGCGCAAAATTTTAATACCGTGAAAGTTAAATCACTATAAAAGGACAACACTCCGTATAATAAAAGTTTTATCGTAGGGTCTTTGCCAATTACATGTTGTAACATTTTCAATACACGTATATAAATTTTAGCGTATCGTTGATACTAGTATTTCAAGATTACTCTGATATGTCAGGGATTAAATTAGACTAAACACGGAATATATCGGGTCCCATCATTATTGACATTTTTTCTCGCAGGCAACTTTAGTCCTTCGTCTCGCGGCTATGATCTTTCCGGCTAGTCTTGAATCCAATTTCCCGGGACTGTCTTTCAATATACGCAGCCGGAAGGACCCCCCCTGGCTCAGTTTCAAAATTAAAATTACTGGCGACGTTACGTCACGCGTTAGGAACGGGATGGTTGGGAGCTCGTAAAACGGTAATAAAACGACGCGCGAACGGAATAAATAATATAACGGCGGGCGAGCCGAATCCGTCGGCGACTCTATCGTAATGACGAAATATCGACAAGTATTCACGTCTCGTCGTACGAGCGGAAGTGTTTGTCGTCTCTACATATCCAGCGCTAATTCGTCGTTGAAGAAATGAAATTTCCTCAATCAACGCAGATGGATAAATTACAGAATTTGCAGTATAACAAATACATTCTGTACCGTAAGTCAGTGATTTGATAGATGATGTGAAAAAATTTATAATGGCGGAGAATTATGTTACTTTTTTGTCTCGTTAATCTTACAATTATTATAACAATGCAATTTCCGATAATATTTCAATACAGATTGAAGATTGGACATTATATTGTATTGAAAAATATTCAGTTATCTCTAGCCTCTTGAATGTGTTCTCATATAATGAGAGATAAAATATCGCAAACTTTTGAGACGCGAAAGAATTGAACATTAAAAAGAATTTATATAACAATATTCTTCCGGCACATTTATCCATTCACACACACATACATTCTGCGTTATCGGGATACTTACAATTAGCGAAATGTACATCTCAGGCCGCGCTTTGTGACTCCAATATTAATGGTGATTCGCAGCGTTGCACGCAGATTCAGGGGCTCAACGTTTTACTTTGAAATTGCAAATAAGTGGAGAACGATTCGGACGACGGCTGGTATATCTGGGTTCGTATCGTATATTCCAGCCTATGTGTTGGTCTTTATAATGACGGCAACACTTTATGCGCTGCCGTACGGCAAAGGGTTAAATATGCGCAAAGCGAAATATACACGGCACGCTCACACGGGCACGGATAATGGGAAAACTACGAAGCGGAATTACCGAGCTGTCCTGTTACGTGAGCAAACTATCCACGGTTGTCTCCCTTCCTTTGATATCTGCCCTCGGAGCGAAATATTTCCCGCTTTTCCTCTTCTCATCGTGTCCTTTCGGATTCCTTTGTTTTCGCTTCGTTTATCGACTATCGTCCGAATCGCGATATTAGTCCTAAATCTCGTAGAAGTAACGAAAAGTCATATTAAAGTGAAAAAAAAATACAATGAAGCTACAATAGATCGTAAATGGAAAATCCATTTAAATTAATTCGTAAAATAAAAGTAAATTATTTTCGGACTTATATAGTAATAATTTATACAATGATATATCATTGTATGACATAGTGTACATAAGTTTGACATTACATACATTTCGATTCAGTTTGCTGTTAATCTAACTTTAAGCCTACCGCTATACCTATAAAGACAATAAGCATTGTAACGTGTGGAAATTTAGTTTAGTGCGATAAGTTTCCCATTTGGGCGACGATTTTAGGACACGTTTCTCCTGTATTTCCAGGATGCTCAGGAAATCCAGACGCGAAGCGATTATACGACGATCTCTTGTCGAATTACAACAAGCTGGTTCGTCCAGTGGTCAACGTCACAGACGCCCTCACCGTTAAAATAAAGCTCAAGCTTTCGCAGCTCATCGATGTGGTAAGCAATTGTATTCTCACGATCATACTGCTCGTATACAACAATGTGAAAACCAAGCAAACAAAAATTACGGATTCAAATATTAATATTAGATATTTTTGTACGTTAATATTTTGATGTCAAATTTTGAAGCTAACTATTGTTAATGCCATTATCCGAAGGCGAATTTTAACGCGTACTTTATATTCCGTAATGATAAAAATTGTTATAGCAGATCCCGTTGACGCGTACATATACAGAGTCCGTTTTTTAATCATCTCGGAAGAGCTTGAGATAAATTAGCTCATAAAGGAATGTTGCGATATATTTTCAGAGCAGGGGGGAAAGCGATGTATTCTCACAAAATTATTCTCTTGCAGAATTTGAAGAATCAGATCATGACGACGAACCTCTGGGTCGAGCAGGTAATATATCCTAAAAGATTACGTAACGTAGGAATTAAAGAAGAGGTAAATCAGGGAATTTTTAATGAGATATTTATTAAGTAATACTGAACGATGTTAGAGTAACATTCGTAACGAATCGTAACAATTTCCGATTACGTAAGGCCGCTTCGAGGTCCGCTGAAACTTGCATTGTTGGCCGTCGTCCACGTGGAAAGTAAATGTTCGGCCTGTCGATGACACGTTTTAGCACGTGTCTACATATGCAGGCGCGCGCGCGCGCGCGGATTTTCGTACGCATGCAGAAACGAAGATCGGACAGAAGCTTCCGCCCGGAGAAGCCAGAAAATAACTCCGGTGAACCGTGCAACCCACTTTCAAATGCTGGATTACGTAAGATAGATAGATTCGCCCCATGTGCGCGACCGTTTTTCCGATTTCTAGGATATATAGCGGGCACGAAATAGATTCGTGCAATAAATACGCGCGACTCGCGACGGAAAATCGGGCCATTAAGAAGCAGATACCTCATAACACGATTACAGGGTGTTGCTTGATAAATCTTCTAAACACACTTAAGGCTCTTGTTGTGAGATCAACGAGAATAAAAATACATTTATATGTGTTTTATAATATCGTTATATATTGATTCCTCCGGTTGTAGTATCTTTAAAGAAATTGTATTTTTTTCTCGGTACGTCGGGATTTATTTCTTGACTTCGTCTGCATAACTTTTTTGTACGCGCATTGTAGATTTTATTATCGTATTTCTCTTGTCAGATATTTGTACATATAAAGTTTTAATTATTGTTATTCCATCGTTGCAAACAATCAAAAAATAAAATGGAATGGTTGGCGAGGTCGGTAATAGAAATCAAATCAGAATAAATTGAAATTTATATCAAAGTATTGAGATTGAAACGCTCCAATTTTATTACAAATTTTGATTTATCCTGACTTTATTTCAGGTCCTCATGAATTGCACATATGCATTAGCACTTACATGTCTCATTCGTTTCATTATTAAGTCTTTGTTCGCAAATTGTTAAAAATAAATTAAAATTAAATTAGGAAGGAAAGAAGTAGCATAATTATGTTCGTCGATCTTTGTTTTATTGATAAAACTAAATTCTATACATATATAGATGATTAAATTTCACAAATTGGGAATCCACGTATCTCTATATTTGGCAATTTCTATCAGTTCATTATTCGTGTCGTTCGTGGAAATCCCGTTGGTATAATATGAAAAGACACCATGACCAAATATTAATGTTACACGGTAAACCAGACATATCGTCGTCAATGCTCGCGCATACATAGTTCGGAGAGTTACGGACGAGCGTCATGCCACCCGAAAGTTCGGGATGTCCACTGCATCACGCATCAATGTTATCGCAAAGTTTGCGTATGAAAATGTTAATTTCGCCGCGATCATCGACGGGATTAATCGGATCGTATTGTTGGTAGCAAGTTGGCCGAAAATATCCGCGTTGTGAATAAATTGTCTGGCGGCGATTTTTCAAATTAAACTTTTTAAATTAAACTTTGTAATAATTGTAATTTCTGTAATATATTATTGACTTGTGGCAACCTCATCCTCACTGATCTGCGGTGGTAAATTTAATAAAACTTATCGTGCCATGTTTGTTACAGTATATATATTTTAATTGCATTAAAATCAGAATCGCAATTAACATACATTTAATTACTACGTAAAATCGAAATCGCAATTATGCGCATACATTTAATTACTACGAAAAAATGACGCGTTAGAGTCCAATGGAGGATCAATAGAAAATTTAACATATTGCGAACAAACATTTGATCCATTCTGTGGTTAAATTTAATTCCCTGCTTTAAAGCGTGTCGGAGTAGCAAATGGATTATGTGGATTACGCTATTTCGCGATGAATATTTAATAAATTACCTCGCAGAGTGCGCACCGCTCGCTATTTAACTAACCGTTACCTTTGGTTCGGTTAAACACGGCCAAATTTCGCAGAATATAGTCATGTTCAACTGTATGCCGGCATAATATTCTATCTGGCAAATATAGCGATGCGTAAACGAAGAGAGACTTCGGCTTCGAGCTAATATTCAACATGCCCCCACGCATAAAGGTTGTGTCCACGCCCGAAGGAAGCGCATTTCCGGCGCTCCATCGTTCTTGGACGTTCCGTTGACATAAGTAGAAAATTGATAGTAATCAAGTAATCAAAGCAATCGTGTATTTATTAAGGTTAATTTAGCTTTTACGTTTAATTAGTTTACTCAGAAATTTTACAAAGCGACCGCAATAAATGTAAAAGATATTCATTGGTTTCTTAAATTCTTTCAGAAAATATCTTTCAACAAAAAGACGCCGATAGTTTTTGAATAATTGGTTGAAAATAGAATTCTTGTTTAAATAATCTTTGTTATTTGTAAAAAAAGTTAAGAGCAATATTACATTGAATGGATTATTTATTTTAACAGGATTTTAATTTAAAGCATAATTGCAGAAATGTAAGATATTGTAATTTTAAAAACTTCCAAGAGCGATGACTATCTCAGCACTTTTATCGAGAAAAAATTGACTTCAAATTTATCTTCAAAAATTCACTGCAAAAGTTTTGATCCATTTATCTTAAGATATTCTTTATAAAAGTTGAATATCGTCGACAAAGATTACTTATTCCTGAATACGCAGTGCGTCACTATACAATATTAATCCTACACATTTTTTAGTCTTATTACGAAATTCTGAGAGAAAAACACAAGCTTCGTATTATTTATGGAATCGAATAGATCACCGGCATAGAAATTTTTCAATAAAACGCGCAATTTTAAGCGAGAATGAATGAATGAACAAGAAGAAGAAGAAGTTCGTTGCACCGCATGCAAATCTGCGCGTTTCAGCCTTACAACTCTCAATGAGGAAAGTTGCAAAATATTGCCTCTGTGCACGGTTTGTCCCCGTGAAGTAGCTTCAGCGTCATCTCCCGATCCTTTGTCGCTAGACCAATTTTAAATCCATGAATTAGCGATAGATAAATTCATGGAATACTCGCGGCGAAAAGTGTGTGCACCGCGTTCATGTGCAACGAAGAAACATAAAACACGCGAATAGTTTTATGGTATTTTGTTCAATGCGATAATACATCATTTCCTTTCTATTCCGAACGACGATTTTTCACAATGATTTATTCAATCATCGATATTTACGACATTGTTCTGGCATGCAAAAATATGAGTTTGTTCCCGACGGGAACGAAAAAGAGAATATAATATGAAAGAAAAGTTTTGTTCGAAAAACTACATCACTTCCTACGCAACGCAAAGTTATAATAATAATAGCATGACATAATGTCAAGTTGTACTTGTCAATTTAAGAGATTAGGCCACTGTAAAGAGTCGAAAAAATAGACTAATTTGAAGATGCTCTTTTTGAATTAGAAAGAAAGAAATGTGAGCATTTGCATATTCTATTATTAAAAATGTATATTATTAATTATAATTATTATAATATTTTATAGAGCAAAATGAAAAATATCAAAGTTACTTACCTATCTTGTGTAAATGACATTTTTAGAAAATAATGAAATAGTGGCTTTAATTGAGCTTAGACTAATAATCTGGAAAATTAAAAAGTCAAAATTTTTTCTTATTTTTTACATTGAGCTATTTGTTGTTTACTTATAGAAAAAATTGAGATTTGTTGAAATAACAAAATAGCATGCTTTTAACTTGTGGGACTTTTCACAAGTTGTTAAAACAAAAGAAAAAGATGACCATATTATCTCGTCAAAAAAAGACTAAATTTTATCGAAAAAACCGTTACATTTAGGTAGAGAATGTGTATCTGAGAATATGCGTAATGAATCTGAAAGAATTGTTTTAATTATCAGGGACACCATTCATACCATTTTGTAAATTTGAAACAGTTTTGAGGAAAACGTTACTTATCAATCTAATTGCATCAATTAATCTAATAACTGACTTTCTAATTGCAATATCTAATGTATACCAATCACTAACAGAGGAACATATAATAATTACATTCGCTCCAAGATGGAAATCGTAGAATCGATTCTATTTCATCTGCGTTCAATCAAAAGCAGAGCAATCAATACTGCGTCGGAGAAGATGACCAGCGCGATTTCCTGATCAACGAATAAATAACTGAAGAAAAAGTCCATCAAGACCTCACGTATGAACGTATTGGTTCATGGATATAATTATTATTGTTATCAGTTATTCTTGTTCCAAGATTTCCGCATTTCCGCATTAGACTCGAGCATTAAAGTAACAGACATTATGAAAGACGTTATTTTTGACGGACATCATTATCCCAGTTATATACGACCGTTAATCTATTGAAAATTCGCACAATAGACAAGACGAATGAAATGCGGTTTTTGTATGTAATATATTGAAAGTGCAAAAAAAGGACCAACAAACAATTCGAAATTTTGCAATAGTGCAGTTTATTCATTGCATTCTCATCTTTGTTAAAAACGTTTTTCAATTTCTATTAATAATTCGAAATATTTAAACTAAAAATTTCATAAGTTTTTTTAGGAAAGTAAGAAAATTATTACATGAACAGTTTGGTATAGTAGTGTGCTAGACCAATTTATATCCGTAACTACGACTATATAATTATTGCTAAAATGTTCTAGCATGTGCTAAATTTGACGAACGTGACAGCATGTGATTGTTCGTATTTATCTCGATTATTTATTTATCTTAAATATTTACTTCGATTAGAAACGAGAATATCACGTATCACGAATGATCGACATTTCGGGCGCAACATTTCGGGAGTTTATCCGGAATTGTGGCAACGATAATACACTGCTCTCGAAAAATACGCTCGCAAACTCCGACAGTGACGATGCTGTGTGTTGCGAATTGCATTCAGTTTGGAGAAGAACGCCAGTAATAGGAAAAAGATTGTATTCGAGATTCTATTAAGAAAACGCGACAAAAGAATACGTTATTTTTCAAATTTCTACAGTGGCCTAATCCCTCGAAAAACGTAAAGCAACATGATAAGCAAAAGTGACAAAATGACAAGAAGGGTAGTATATACGATAACGTTACGTCGATTCTGTGTTCGCAGGCATGGTATGATTACAAATTAAAATGGGATCCGAAGGAGTACGGTGGAGTGGAAATGCTGCATGTGCCGTCAGATCACATATGGAGGCCCGATATAGTTTTATACAACAAGTAAGATTGATCGTTAACGACGATTAGATTTGCCATCTTTCCGTTCTTTTTTTTTAATATACACACACCGTTAGTGTTAAAATATTATTGATTTGAATAAATTACTGATTAAAAGACGCGGTAATCTCGCGCTTACAATATAAAATGTGTCAGATAAAAGCACGTGGGGCAATTATTCTCATCACTTTAAGATAAAAAACTTTTTATATGTTTATTAAGAAACATTGAAGATTAAAATTATTAAGTATAGTAGAACTTATTTTTTCAAAAATAAATCAGCTGTCTTCTGAAGAATAAAATGTATGTTGAGTGACAAATTATACAAAATGTTCAAAAAGATTGAGACTAAAATAGAGTATGTTAAATTTGTTAAGTAGATTGTAAAAATTTCTGTGCAACCATGTCTAAAAATGCTTTAGTAAAGACTTATCAATGATTCAATGGTAAAACTATTCTTATACAACTGCTAAACGACTCGTTGCCTCAGAAAAATAATTGTCATTTATATTTATAGTTATCTTGATCTCTGTACCGTTTTATTTATTCAGGATCACAAGAATCTGTATTCTTTATATTTATTTAGGGTTAAAAGACAGTACAACGTTGAATAAATAAAAAAGGTCAGGAGGGGTTATGAAACTCATGAGAACAGTTTCGCCCCTGAATCATTGATCTCTTATAATTCTTTGATAAAGCATTGTTGTATACCTATGGACGTTCATATTACCTTCTTTTATCTATAGTTTAGATATCAATTTGACGTCTTTCGATATCAATTTGATCCCAATATTTTTTGTACAACATATACCGCAAACCCGTAAAAAAAGTTATTATATGTTACTCTGTACCGGAATGATAGGCTTTCAAACAAAACATAATTTGGACTCAATTACTTGTATATTTTTTTAGTGAGATTATTTTCTTCCGCGAAATATGGGAATATAAAAGAATTTACGTTTAACACAGCGCCGACGGTAACTTCGAGGTGACGCTGGCGACGAAGGCGACCCTCAACTACACGGGTAGGGTCGAATGGAAGCCGCCGGCGATTTATAAGTCTTCCTGCGAGATCGACGTCGAATATTTTCCCTTCGACGAGCAGACGTGCGTGATGAAATTCGGCTCGTGGACTTACGACGGCTTCCAGGTGAGAATCGCCTATACTTATCTCGCGGATGTTTCGGAAACTTTCCTCTAACGTTTCCTTCTCCAAACACGTGACCGATCGATTTAATAGTCGCAGGAAAGCCATTTGCCTCTATTCGTGAGTTAAAAAGAGAGTTGACAATTACATACGTAAAAAGACAAACATATACATATATAGAAAGACATTGTATTGTACGTAGAAGTGTACAGCTGCCAAGGATATTTATATATATCATATTTCTCCAATCATTTTTCTTCTTCACGAATCGAAAGTCTGAAATAATTAGAACTTTTCCTTTTGCGAGATGCGTTATTCCTAGATAACGAATGTAATCCATCTCGAGGACTCAAAGAATTCAATTCCTGTTGATGTAACAGGAAGATCTCGCAAGGCTCTTGTTAGAGCAATCATAAATATTCTGAGAGCGACTTTCGTGGCATGTTACGACGAGAGGAGTATTATTGTCCCCGGTCGTTAGACACCGCGCGGTGAAAGATCGTATATATAGCTTGTTATCTTATTTTCTCGAGTAAAATGTCGCTTGTTAGAAGTGCAATCGAGTATAAATGGCGGCTGGACGGAATTGAACTTGAACTAAAAGAGATGAAAGGTGAGACGAATTGACTGACCTAATTATTAGGTATTTAATGTTTGAAGAGCACGCGCTCTCGTTTTATATAATATAATAATACAATCTATCTCTGCTTATGCTAAGGCTTTTACAGATTGTAATTAGTTGTTCTGATTTAACTTTAAATATTTCGTTGATATAGTACGTGTGGACTTTCTCATGATGATATAGAAAAAGATCGGGCATAAGTATCGATTGATTGGACGTTAAGCAGCGCGATATCAACAATGCATTGTAAAATTTAGTAATTTACTGTTAAGGTCGATCTTAGACACATCGACGAGGTCCGAGGCAGCAATGTCGTCGACATCGGCGTCGATCTGTCGGAGTTTTATACTTCCGTCGAGTGGGATATACTAGAAGTCCCTGCTGTGAGGTACATATACACGCTTTAATAATTTTGTAAACCTCTCTCAGATCAATAATTTGTGTTTGGTTTCCTATACGGAATGGTTTTCTGCGAATCCAACGATTTCATTTAACAAATTGGAAAGATATTTATGACGACGTAGACTGACTTTTCCCGTACTTCGAGCGATTTAATTAAGCATTAATAATAACTTTATTAATAATCAGCATTAATGTAGATAACTTCAATTTTTATTTCGAATCGAAGGAAGGTTGCGAAAATATGCATGAGACGCTTTTAATACTATTATAATCGATCGTTGAGCGAAGTACGTGAATGTGCAAATTGCAGAAACGAAAAGTTTTACACGTGTTGTGACGAGCCTTACCTCGACATCACTTTCAACATCACCATGAGACGGAAGACTCTATTCTACACCGTTAACCTCATAATACCCTGCATGGGGATATCATTCCTCACGGTGTTGGTGTTTTACTTGCCAAGCGACAGTGGAGAGAAGGTAATTAATTCATATTTTTTTCATTTTATTTTATGTGCTGTGTGATCCAGTAATACGCCTTAGGTATATAATATTTATTTCATCTTTTTTTTGTATTGAGAAAATTGTTCGTCTTATTCCTTCAGGCCTAAAATTTCATAGAAATTAGACATTTATTCCAGAAACGAGGCTAAATATAGTTTTGGAAACGCAAGACTTTTATGTTTTGTAGATTAAATCAGAGTAAAAAATATAGAAAATAGAATGTAATCGTTTGAGTTTCGTTTTTATATACTTCTGAATATTTTAGGAGAATAATTAGAAGTGAATCTTCATATATATACTCGAAAATTTTATCAAATTAAGTCAGATTGAAACTTTAATCTAGTAAGCGATTAATTAAAAATTCAAAGTTTTTTTTTATTAGAAATTTAATTTTCTGTCGATATGTTATGTAACAGAATTTGACAACGGAAAAAAATTAAAATTTGAATTGAATTATAATAACATGATTAGTTTACGATTAGATTAAATGAGAAAATATAAAATTGCGCTATTGCAGCCTGATATATTTAATCTCTTCGCAAATATTACAAGTGTGTGTGTTTTTAAAGAAGTTTAGATATTTAATCACAGATAAAAATTAGTCAGGGACAAAAAATAATTTTTAAAGCGCAAAGATTTTATTCGATTAGATAAGATTAGAATGATACAATTCGTGATTAGATTAGATCAAGATAAAACTTACTCCGTAGTTTAATACATTCGATTTTTTCTCAATATATTATGTGTTTAAAGACTTTTAGATATTTCTTAGGGACGCAAAGCAGAGAGATTAATCCTCCATTAAATCGAAATAACTCGCGACCGACCTTATCAGAATAGAACGGTATAGTTCGCGCGCCACTACAATTTTATTCACGATCGACCTTATTGTCTCGATATCGCGTTTATACACCTTCGGGGACTTTGTTTCAGCGTCGTAGTTGGAAATTAATTTTGCAGTCGCAAAGATTTGGCTCGATTAGATCGGAATATTGGAATATGGCACAGCTAGCGCGGCCAATTACGATTTAATCCGAGACGACCTTTTCGCGTCGATGTTACATCTTTAAGCGTGTCGTAAGTCCGTAAGGTACACTCGACCTCGAGCACCAATATCCACTTACCGGCTACATAATTCAGACCTATTTTTCCACTTTGTCACCGCGAAAGGTGTACCGAGTTGTTCTCCACGGCGGATAAGCAAGCAAGAAAAAAGGGAAGGAAGGTCAAACGTCAGGGTGCCGGTCGTTTAGCAATCGGCGAGAATACGTAACGAGAGAAACTACGGGGAAAGAAAGAGGACTCGGGTGAAGCGGCTGTAATGCGTCTTGCAACGTGCTCGGCAGAATCAATTGCGAGAGGACTGAGAGACAAACCCCTTTCCAATCGGTCCCGATGCACTTTTAAGGTGTAACTCGTGTGCGTTTGTAGCCGTATAAATTTGCGGTCGAAAGCTCGTTCCGTACATTATGAAAAGAAATAGAAACATAGTGATAAAATTAAAATTACGCTTTAAAACGGTTTAACCTTGTTTCCCTCCTAACGCAATATTCTCAAGGTATTAATTTTCGATGAAATTATTAACTTGTAAATCTTCTTTCTAACGTTACAAATAAAGCAATTCGAAACATTGCAATTGCAATACAATTATATAATCGTTTATAAATAAAAGAAATAAGACTTTGGGCTCTCAAAATCATTTATAGGTATTCGGAATAATACATGAGCTTCTTAGAAGCTAAACTGATCAACTTTATGGAATAAAAAGTAAAGAAAAAATTGATAAAGTTGTAAATTAATTTATTGAGTCCGATACCAAAATCATTTATAAAAAGTGAAGTTAATTAGTTTGGTTTTATTTCACTGACTTATTTTACTTATTAATTAGTTTGGTTTCTGAGAGACTTATATCTAAGAAATCAAGAATAAAATAAAAATTTAGATTATTTTACATCAGTTTATATGTGTGTGTGTGTGTGTGTATGTGTAATCTAATTTAATATTCAGGAACATACCCAAGAGAGTATAATTTATATCTCTGCATCATTCTCGTAGCACATTCTTGTCGCGTTTTCGCGATTTAAATAATGTATCGCAAGGTTAAGACTTTTTTTCTCTCGTTTCTGCCGTAGGTCAGCTTGTCCATCTCGATTCTATTGTCACTGACTGTGTTCTTCCTCTTGCTGGCCGAGATTATCCCGCCTACGTCGCTCGTGGTACCGCTTCTTGGTAAATTCGTCCTCTTCACTATGATCCTCGACACCTTCAGGTACGGTAAACAAAAATAGTCGCGAATGCAGAAGACACTTGTAATAAGTGCGTACATCGAACGTTAATTTTAAGTTAAATGGCACATTCGCTTTAATACTAATCGAATAAAACTCAGATTTTTTTTAACGCTGGTCTTTCGCCAATGTGCTATTCCTGATGTTTTATTATTCCGTCTGTCGAAAAACATGTGCCACTTTAATTTAAAGCTAGTACAATTACCGGAATAACTATCGCGGTCCGCATATCTTTTTGCATCTCCTGGCATCTTTCTTTCGTGCATTGCAGCATATGCGTAACAGTGGTGGTCCTGAATGTGCACTTCCGTTCGCCGCAGACCCACGTAATGTCGCCGTGGGTCCGACGCGTGTTCATCCACGTTCTGCCGAGGCTGCTGGTAATGCGCAGGTATAATACGCCATCGCAGCGAACCGATTACGATTCCAGGCAAGATATATTCTTCTGGCATTTGTGGCCCGGTCATTGGAACCACGCCAGAGCGAGCATTAGAGCACTCATTATAGTGTTTCCCGTGCACGTGACGTTAGTGTCGCGTCATACCTGCAAGCATTTAGCACCACGTACGGTGCATCACTTCTGCATCGCGCTGCATCGTGAGTGATGTGTCCGCCTATCGTTAGTCGCATCTCTTCCCGCTATGTATATTTATTTGTCATACAAATAAAATTTCCTGATTCCCGGCGAGACGTCGCTTGACATTCTCGCGCTCGACTCGACGATCGGGACGATCATTTTATTTTTCACCAGAGATCGCGCATAAAAAACTGTACTACATTTAAATGCCGCATCTCTGTGAAAAGAGTATGTAGAGTATTACTTTTAAATTCATATCATTATAAAATTAAACTATCTAGAATCTAGAATTAGGTTAAAGCTTTTTCTGATGGCACAAAAGTGGCGAAATTGAACGTCGATAATGTTCGATAAATGTGCACTTTTATTCAGGAATTTTATTTTATGATGCGTAACATTTTTTTACGCCGCGCGACGCCATTATACGTTACATACTTGTACAACGCGCAATATTGAACGCAATAATGCTTTGTTGATGCGTCAAATTGGGCATTATCGCATAGCCACACACTAACTTTACATCGAATTTGCAAACGCTCCTCATCATTCGAATATATATGCATTACTCGAATATACATACATCTCGAAACACCCGCAACTATGCCAAACTAAAAGTTAGGAGCATGTGTAGTCACGATCTCGTTACAGTACGGTACGAGTATCGTAAACCAGCTGACTTTACGGAGCAATAAATTATTCATTGCTGCACACCAAGCTTAAAGCCATTATAATACGGGCAATCAGTGGATTCTATAATATTAGTTCTTCAGTTACTCGTAGAAGAACGTCGGCTTCGGAACTATGGATAAAAAAAAAATCATTCGTGCGATCGTAGTAACTAGTCAATCTCTGACTATCAGGAATTTTTAAAAATAATAATAGATCAAGGATCGAAAAATTGAAAACAAAGAAGATAAAAAGGGATGACGAACCAAGCAAAGTGTACGTGCTAAGAATGTATTACAAATTTAAATAAATAATGTGACGGGAATTTTTAAAGTGTGCAAGATATTACATACGATCGCACGAATCTCAGCGTGTTCGCGGACGTGCTTTCATAGTTCCGGAATCGGATTGGGGAGACAAAATTGAGTCTCCATGTCGGATAACTCGGATAAACTATATTGTGTTTTTACCACTTTAGGCCGCAGTACCAGCTAGATAAGCATGGGCGTAGCATGGGCGGGCATCATGGTCATCGCGTGATGGTCAGAACATGCAACGGTCTCGAACTGCGAGACCCATCACTGTTCGTCGAGTCCTCGGCCTCGGAGCTGGTCGAGTCCTCCGTGCTCTTTCCTAGTGTCGACTCACGGGACGAGCTGCATCCTCGGTGCGTGTCGCCAAGATTACTCTTGGAACGCTCCAAATAATACATATGTATTATTTGGTGTATTATATGGTTTAAAATATAATGTGTAATTTATTTAATTATTATAATTTCACGAGCTTTACATATGATACGCATTATATATCGCATCATTTTATTGTACGTTTTGATACACCTGATAAAACATATCTTACAAGTTAGATAAAGATTATACACAAAACTGAAGCCATAGATTTTGCAAAATTTGAGTTATTGTACAAGTAATTGTGTCGGTGATATAAAATTCTTGAATATAAGCTTAATATTTACAACACATGAATGATTTTACTGACATATTTTGTGAGAAATCAGTACTAGAAATAGTATAATAGTAAATATAAAAAATTAAATCTCAAAAAATTCAAAATATCAAAATGACGTTAGCATAATAAATATATTCTCATTTTCATTTGTTGTATAATTAATTACTTTTAATTGTCCTGAAATTTCTATCTGGATGTTTTTGCGCAACGTCTTATATTTCCTCAATTTATTTTTTTTAATTTCTAGACTATATATATATCTATATATATCCGTGGTTATCTCTTGTTTTGCGACTTATGCATTGTCTGCTTAGGGAGTTGGAAGCAGTAAATTTAGGAAGCACGTGCCGTATCCACGGTTCGCCAGCGGCAACGGCCGCGCCGCCGCCGCAGCTTCCAACAGAGGAGAGCGTCGACGCTCTCTGCAACACGCTTCACCATTGGCATCACTGCCCAGAACTATACAAGGCCATAGAAGGCATTCGCTTCATCGCCGATCATACGAAGAGAGAAGAGGATTCTACTAGAGTAATTATGTTTTTGCACAATTGAGATAACAATGCAGCATTCCGAGATATACAAAATGTAACATACACTATCCAGAAGATCTTTATAAGATGTCTAAGAAAAATTAGGAAATCCAAAGAAATCCAAAATTTATCAATTTTCTGGATCTTTTTACGATGTTCAGATATCCTTTAGGCTTTTATCATATATTTTTTATTTAACAAACATTGATTTGTTAAATCAAGTTTTGATCAAGATGTGATTGAAGTTTAAATCAAGTCAAAAGTCAAGTTTTTCACTTTAGCGAAATTAAATCGGTTCAAATTGTTTCAAATTAAAATATTCAAATAACTGCATCTTTTTGTAAAATATGAAACGTGGGTAATATTTTCGAATAAAAATATGGTAATTTCAGCCCTAAAATGTCAGGACATTTTAATACATTTCGGAATAGCGGCAATTTTATTGCAATTCTCAATAGAATCTTTTTTCCGCGTGTCCGCATAAATCTGCCGCTTCGCGTAACTGTAGAAAACAATGCAATGCTTTACATTTCTTATCGTCACCGACGACTCGATCGTAGGTCAAGGAGGATTGGAAGTACGTCGCGATGGTGCTCGACAGACTATTCCTCTGGATCTTTACGTTAGCCGTAGTCGTCGGCACGGCCGGGATTATCCTGCAGGCGCCGACCTTGTACGACGATCGCATCCCCATCGACGTACGGCTCTCCGAAATCGCCTCCACCACTGCCAAGCCACACATCGTCACGCCCCTCTGAGGGACAATTACTAATTGCATTAATGACGCGCGCGTAAAACACGTATACAAACATATACATAACAACCTATTACTACTATTACTACATCGACACAGGCGACAAGCGAAACGTATTAACGTCCGAAAGACTGAAGCCTCGCCAGGTCTTCGACTTTTGCATGAGTGCGTGTCGTTCGACTTTGCGCATTTGCGCCGCTGCCGAACGGAGAATTCTTATTATTATTGACCCACTAACTGTCGGACTTTTATGTTTTATTTTTAACCGACGATATAAGAAAATTATTAATGGCCAATTGATGATATAAGAAATAAAGAGTCGCTGGTTCACAAATGAGGACGGTGACAGTTAATGGGTTAAGGCGATGCGTATTCCTCACTTCTCTGTTTCGCGCAACACACAGGACATTTGTTAATTAAAAAAAATTCTGCAACCCCATATGTGAGACAATTAGAATAGCTAATTTATTTTATTGTAAATTCTCAATTTTTAAAATTCGAGAGCAGATTGATTTTTTAGCAGTCCCACTTCCGAATTTCTTCCTTTTCGATTATTAAAAACTGTCAAATTGCTGATGTTTATAATGAAATAAGCGAAATACGCTTACATGTTAATTAATTATGGCCTATAGGGGGTAAAGCGATTCGTAATCACGCGTTGATTTTGTTGTCTTACTAAGAATTCCCGAGCCACAGTGGGAGATATGAGCTTCCCGCGCACAGAAGGTGATAAAGGAAAGAGTAACGCGACGAAGAATATGTCTCAACCATTTGCACGCTGATTCCGTGTAGCACATGGACGGTGTAAGAAGTTCACATGTAGGTAATACAATCCGATGAACGCGAGATAGATCTTCCTATTTCTCGAATTAAATCGAAGGAAAATTGAGCTTATCGTGCGAATCGATAAAACGTGCAATTATAAAGTGAAATAAAAATTGGCTGGTTTTAAAAAAGATCTAAGCGAGGATATATATTTACGACACAGAATTTACAGCCTTGCATTGGTTTGTATATCTTCGTCTAGATTTATGCAATTATTTTCTGTTTAATCCAATTTATATCTTATTTTTTTAAAAATGTGTTTGAAATCTAAACTTTATCAAAATACGTTTATCTGTTGCTGATCAAGTTAATTGCCTAAAAAAATGGATTGTTTAAGATACCTAATACTATTTTTATTGCACGTACAAAATAAGTTTGAGTAATAAGAAGAGCTCACTTATCATCATCGGATTCAAATGCGGCCTGTTTCGCGACTAGGAAAATATAAAGTTTAATAAAAGAAATGAATATATAGTAGGTAAAATGGAGGATAAAACACGTATATACTGTAGAATTAATTCAGAAAGATCTTAACACAGTGCGATTTCGTGCCAGTTGCGTTTGTAGAAACGCGACGACATCCATGTCAACATCACCCTATCCCCTGTCAGTACGTTAGAATAGAAGATACCCTGAACACGGCAAGCAATAAATTATTATCTCGAACATATTATTAAATTGCTTTTACAAGAGATACGTACATCGCCAGTAAAAGAAAGGGGAGAAGAGGAAGTACAGCGACGCGAAAGATGCAAGTGGCACGAAGTCATACGAAGCCTGTTGCAGACTCAGGAACAAAATAAGAGGAATATTTCCCAACACTACATCGAGCCTGTAACAATGGGGCCATATTTTCACAAAGAACGAAAGTGCGTGTTCTCTCGTATTTAAAAAAAAAAAAATTAAAGATAAATGAAAAATGAAATTCTAAATATCTGCATCGATTACACGGCGCAGAAAAAGGGTTGGGCCTAAGAGAAAAAAAAAGAGGAAGTTTAGAGGACTCAACTTTTATTGCTCATAATGTATATGTTTGTAATAAGAGTAACTTTCGTAATTACATTTGTTCCAGCATGGCACCATCCCGTATACCAGCCTACACGGCGGGCATTTATTAAACGGATTTGATGGAATATATAATATACGTCATACGATAACAAGAATTGTTTGACAGTGTTTCCCTACCATGATTTTTGTCGTCTTCCTACCCCGATACCATTGAATTCCAATTCGTTTCGACACACGGCGACCTGCCGCCATTCTTGCCAAAAAGAGAAAAAGGAAACAATAAGTATTACGAACGCGATAATTTGTTATTAGTGTGTCACATGTAATCATGGATTATGAGGTAGTAAATCGTCGTTTGATACTTTGTACGTTTCGATATAATTTAGAACGAAAAAAAGACTCTTTAGAGCGCGCGTCCCGCCGCGCGATTAAAGAATTTTAATTATAGATAGATAATTTACCTGGATGTAAATTGTAAGTTTTATTAATCCTACAATGTATCATTTTGGAATCGAAATATAATAATTTTGTCGATAAATAACATACACGTATAATTTAATTGACATTTCTAAATTACTCATCACAGTCATCACTTCAAGGTATACGAAAGTTTCTCCGTAAATTTTCGTGCTTTCGGAATATTTAGACAGAGAAAGAGATGAATGTGTAACAGCAAGCACCATCATTTATTGATTTGTTTTCGCGGTCGCGGTATGACATTAATACGATGCATTAAATACAATCGTTTGGTCATATATAATCGTTAATTCGTTATAGCATTGAAATGAAGTTTAAAAGTACTTTAGCTCGAATTTCTTCCCTATCTTTTGTTCAACAAACAGTGCTTGAGTCATGAACGTGCGTATAATAAGGATGACGATTACACTTTATCGAAATAAGCGCAGTGATAGTTGCAAATAAACGCAAATTGCATCTCTCTCTGGTGGTTATACATCCGTAAACATATAAATAACCCGTACACACGATATAAAACAATATAACAAGATATTTTGTAAGTGTGTCTATAAGATTAAACTTATCTAATAAATTGTCGTTGTCTTCATTTATATAATACATTTATCAACAGTAATAATTTATCAACAGTTTAAATACAACAGGACAATATCTCTGCATCATCCAGAATTGAAAAGAACACTGCATACATATATATTTAGAAAATACGATGTTTAAAAGATATACGGGCTCTCTTTCTAGGGGGAAAAAAACGTAGTACCAAACAATATTCCACTTGTAAGAAAATCTGGATTTTGTCTGCCAATTTTAAGAGCGAGACTGTATGTTAAGTACGTCTCTAGCGCCGCCCCTAAAATTACTGCGATATAACAATTTCGTTGCTCAAAAATGCACATTACCTATTTACTGCCATAAACAAGGATGGTATATGGTACCCGGTATCAAAGCCACTGTAATCGAATTTATGATGTGACCCAAAATCAATTTGTTACTGCGAATTAGTGACGATGTCACTACATCGTCCATCGATGCAAATGCAAACTGCACGATAATATAACTTCGTATTAACAATATAGCGTCACATATCGTATATGTACAGCTTCGCAAACGCAAACTTATTACTTCGAGGATTTATGTGCAGTTATATCACACGAAGGAACGTATATTCAATTTGGATAAGTGTGCCATTCAACGAACCGATACCGTATTTTACATCTATGACTAGTGTAATATTTATGTGCTTTGAGTTTGTATAGATCAACAAAGCGATTAACAACAGTACTCCTAAATATTTGCTCCGAGAAAACGCCTCCGACTCGATTGTAACGTTACTGGATTATCCAGTTAACTGTTGTCGAGACATCCTAAACTAAATTATAAACGCGTAAACGCCGATGAATTTTCTACATAAGCGGGTGTACATCTACGAAATTATGAAATAAACTTAATTTTTCTATAAAAATTGCAGTAGTCTTTTTACATTGATTCTGATTCTGATCTCTCTCAGAATACACAGCTTTAATTGCTTCATTTGTTAAGTCACTAATTTATAATTACGTACAAATATAGCTATACACGAATCTCAATAGAGAATAGTGCTCGTTGAAAATAATGCATGCCATCGATGTGGCAAAACAATCTTAAAAAAAATTCGTGCGCATTCGATGTTTTGAACATCACAATAAAATCTATTCTTTCATCAATAAATTCGTTTGAAAAAGACTCGTAAAACTCTTTTGTCGTTGGTATAAATTCTGCAAATGCTACTTTTCACAAATATTTCAGTACAACTTCTAATTCTCCGCTAACTCGCCATCTACTTGCGTTTCAAACGGTTCCAGTTCCTCAAGATCTTTTGTCGACGCACCTATATTGCTTTTAGCTTCACGAATCCTTTTAATTTTCTTTTTAATCGCCATTGCGCCTGTTCACATAATAACACGTTACAATTCAGGTTACAATCTAATACAAATTTTAAATAAAAAAATTAGTATGTAGAACTTACAAACTAAGGTTTGCCACAATTCGACTTTCTTTGCTCTTCTTTTATTACATTTCCTCAAAGATTCTCTGTGCCTTTTATGGATACCAGCCAATTCAATGGCTTCCTGCGTTGGCGGTGGAAAGAGACAGATCTCGAGCCAATGTGTAGCTTTCGCGTGTCCAATGAGTCTTAACCATACCTAATTGCATATTTTCATTAACATACAGCATTTATATACACACATATTGTATAATGCAAAAAAATTAACACTGTCCGTAATACTTATATTTAATTAACAAATATATAAGTAAGTATACATTTGTTCCTACCGAATCTAAGCATTCTGCCGCAAACCAAAGCCACAAACCAGGTTCCGTCCTTGCATATTTAACTTCTTCTGACCAAAGTACAAATGTAGGCACATAATGCAAGTACAAATAGATCCTAAGGAATATTATTTGTCACATAATAAATTGATTGGAAATAAATCGGGAATATAATATGTACTAACCAAGTCAGGCAGTGTAACAGAAATAACAGCTTAGATACTGGTCTTCCAACAGTTTGAAAAATGCACAACAAGATCCGACAGATATTAACCATCACAATGTCAATAGTTTTATACATTAGAAAGGTACTCGTAACTGTACACCACCTATAACTGTGAAACATACACATATAATATTCTTATATACCCATAAAATCGCACAAATATTATATTAATAATGCAAGAAATGTCAATTATCAATATAACAATGTTAAATGAAAGATCGAGATTTGAAGATTTACTTGAAACAGTTTTCAGGATGAGACTGATTGTGAGAAGAGAAAAAAATAAAGACTAAGCGCAAATATAAAAGCCATATAAAAAAAATGAAGGAAAATGTTATGTCTATAACAAAATAGTTGTAATTGCAGAATGATTTACTTTTGCTGATATGGATTCAGGACGAAAGATGCGAAGAGCAAGTTTGCACAGCCCTTTATCCAAGCACCATGACACAGTACGTCGATTCCCGCTTGATGAAAGTAAAAGCTCTTGTGCAGCGCGACTCCCAATTCCCGATACGTCGTTCCCTGCTCTTGAGGTGAAAAGCTCAGGAGCTGCATGGCCGATGACAGCATGTAACATATACTACCGAAACAGAATCCGAAGTTCCACACAGCCTCGATTATCCTGCTTCGTTGGACCAGTGGAAAGCACATACGCCTGAACAGGGACTGGATACGACGAGAAAGCAAGATATAAACGTCAAAAAATATAAATTTCAAAATGTAAACGTGTTGAACTCACGTTAAGACACTTCTCGTACACCAAGTACAGTATCACCCAGAATAGAACGAGATATCCCACGAGCACATCGGTCTCCCGTACCTTCGTGTCGTTTGGGTAACGCGAGCCGATCGCTTGCTTGTCCCATAAACTCGGGAGAAACGGCAGGAATTTCGTTGGATCGAGCAGGGAGTATAGGCCAACGGCCCAGCTACTCGCGGCTTGTTCATACATGTTAAATTTCTTATCGCCCGACAGCGATACGATAGAGGCACAACATGGTAACGTTAACGATACGAAATAATAGAGCCCTATATAGTGGTACCGCCGTGACAAGAACGCTCAAATTTATTTCTTATTCCTTATTCCGTTACCACGTACTTGCCCCCGGCGCACCCGTGTCCTACGGCTGACGCCTGACAGCTGATAGCAGCTGATAGCTTGTCACTCCGGCTCCGGCAGCGATACTTCGCTAGGAGGACGCGCGCTGGCGCGCACGTGTGCCGATTTCATCCTACACCTTACATTTCTACACCTACACCTTTCACATTCCTTAATTATTTATCCAGCAATAAGAGTAATCTCGATTAGCAACGTGTATAAAATTGCAATGGACACACAGAGATAATTGAAAAATATTAATATATAGAAATTTTCGACCACAAACGTATAAAATATCACTTGCAACGCAGCATTAAAAATTTTACGATTTATTATAATATATATTTTCATATTAATTCAGTACAATAATTAATAAATAATTTTATAATACGAATTTAGAATTCTTACACTTACGTGAAAAATTAATATTTAATTACCCAAATTTAGTAATTATTTGCTATATAATTAACACAAATATATATTATAGTAAAACATGTTTAAATTTTTTACCTTTCTGAAAATTGTATCGTGATAGATTGAAAGTATTTTACAGATTGGATAACTCTTTCTTGAATTTAAAAAAGTAGATTTTCTTTTTCTATCGAGATAAACATTGCAAAAAAGGTAATGTATTATAAGGACTTAATTGTTAAGTTTCGAAGATTGGGAATCGCGTATAGTTTCATTGATATACTTTTTTAATTACGGATTTGGCTGTGTGAGACAGATCAGACAATAGACTTTGGAAGTAATTAATTTATTACTATTACAAGATTTTCAAGTGACGCAGACGTTTTACAAAGACCGTACAAGTATCTCGAAGATTCCCGTACATCTCAATCGTCGGTATCGTCTACTATAAAGCTGACTGCGTGTTTTACTGAAATTGAGCGTTTTTAACAGCATTATACTTATCGCAATATAAAATCAAGGCAGTTCCACCTAATTCCATGATGCAAACACTTACACGTTTGTGTAAAGCTAAAAGGACACCAAAATAATGAACGCACGCGTACATTAGTTCGATAAAATTTGACCGACTGAATCAATTTCTAAGTATTTTTCATCATAGCGCAAACAACGAAGGAAGCACAAAATACTGTATGCGACAATATTTTGATTGCGTAGCGAATGTCCTGACACAAGGACTGCAATTACATCGTTCGCAACAGACTTAATTATGCAAAAAAGAACTTTTTCGAAATAGAAGGTTTGCATTAACATTAAATCGTTTACAGAGTAGTTCTCTTTTATGTACATTTCTCAGAACCTTGATATGAATAATTAAATTTCTTATTTCGCGTAATGGTACAATAGTAAAAATTTGCTTATATTCCGATTGGACTTGTGCGTTCTTTTTCGCATAATTGCATTCAAGTATCAAATATTCTTTATTAATAATCTAGTTAACGCGTCGTCAATCTTTTAGTCACGATTCCACGCGAAGAGCGAACCATTACCGCAACACGGTATTTGTATTCTAACGATTACGTTACTACGTGTGTGTATTAATTATGACCCATAAATAATCATAATTTATACACGATCTCAGGGACTCTCAAATACTCGTTGAAGTTTAACTATTTTACGCAGCTTGCATTCATTGCAGCAACGATTCTCTTTGCTATTAAGCAGGAGAATAAATAATTATTTCTATCTTTTGATTATTTTAATTAGGTCATCGATATGTATAAATAATAGCAAGTATACCAATATATACGTGCGTTACTATTTGAAAACCCCTGAGGTACCATATCTTAAGAGAATCATAAAAGCATGTAACTCACGATACGGAATGAATATAAAAGTCATCCTTAGCATAACTTAATTCTTAACTTAATTCACCTATGCATAGCGAGTCAATTGCATAATCATGAAAAACTTAAATGTTTTGAGATTTTTCTAAAAGATATTCGACAAAAAGAAATAAAAAATGCATTAAAAAGACGGCTTTCAAAAAATTTTAAATCAGGTGCGCAGTACATATCCGAATCATCGTCTAGGCATGGTTTTCATATCAGACCTTTAAGGTTTCCACAATTTTGCGCGGCTCACAAATGCAGATTATGTTGAAACGCAAGTTTCAACAGATATGGCACCGTATTTCTATAATTTACTTTACGCATCTTTATATTTACATAAACTATATACAACGGAAAGAAAAGCACAAAATAAAATGTGAAAATTTGCGTTACTTGTTTCAAACAAAGATTTTCAACAAATCACGAATGTGAAGCAAAATGTACAGTGTACCTAAGCATAGAAAGATACAGCCTTTTAAAAATTATACCATTTATTAGAAATAATTTGTGTGTTGTCCGAAAATTATTATAATAGTAACAACTTTTGTTCGCCAGATTTTTTCTTCTTTTGCTTTTCTCTATAATTTTTTCTTTAAAAAAGTTCAAAAAATTCTTAACCGCAAACTAAACATCCGATGCGCAAGATTGATAATTATTCGGATTCTAATCATATCGACGCGTCAGGAAAGCATCTCACCGGCTCTATGTACACTGCAAACGTAGAGTTCCAAACACCGTTCTAAAATTCTATCGGCATGGAAACATTCGCCGACCAGTGTGTCATTCTTTTCTACCTACGACTTAAAAACGATTTTTCGCGAACGAGTATGTTCACAACTCGCGCAACTTAGAAGTTAAACGATACCTTTTATTAACTTTACGTAGAAATAAATAATCGTAGAGCGCTAAGCATGTATATATACACACTAATGTCGGTCGCCGCCGCGGTATAAGATACAATTCGATAACATTAACAATTCGCTCACGAAAGCGAAAATCTAACGGAAAAGGGATACTTCAGCGAGATTGATCTAGCGCGACAGCTTCTACCGCAGATATACACGAATTCCAAGACATATAGTTTGTACAATCTTACTCCGCTGTCCAAAATGCATTCGTTCTTTCGATGTAGCAGTATTTATAATAATTCAGAGGTAATTCGGTACTTTAATTACAAACCACTGGTCATGACTTATGTTACAATAAATTGTGTATGTTATAAAATAACACCCAACAATAGTATATACATAAACTATTTCGACTCCATCTTTCTTTCCATACAATTTATAAATAGTTTCTAAAAATGTCCAAATCTCTAACAAGTATTTTTGTATTTTATATCCTCGAGATGTTGATATATCGTTTAAATTTATCTAGAGAGCAAGACTTGTTATATACGATAGTTTTTAAATAAATAAATATATATATCCATAAAACATCAAAAGGCTAAACTTTATTCTATGGATTGTTTTTTTTTTTTTTTATTATTTTAGCCATTTTTCGTATTGTTAACAGTTTTTGCATCAATAGAAAATCTATATTTTCAAATTAAATTTTTTTTTTGAAGCATGAACTGAAACGCAATCTGTATTAATTTTAAATTGATTCTAACTCTTTGAATATAAAAGTAAAAAGAAATAGCGTAAAGTAAAGAATTATTCTTGACAATGCGATGCTTCATCGAAAGAAAATTGTACCAGAAAATGCAATCTAAGATGTGACGCAGGTAAGAATGAGTCTAAACTACATAACTCATGTGCTTAAATGTGTCTGTCACATATGAAATTTTCATCTTATGCTCATCTTCCTCATACCTTCCGTAGCTGACACATACATTTAAACCTATTATTAGAAATACAATGTACTTCATGCGCAATAAAATAATGGTTTTACGTTATGTATAATCACATCCGTCCCTGATTTTAGGTTCTTCTCATTTTGTTCAATTGGATTCAACTGCTGGTGCAAAGACAATTAAAAGCAGAACAGAATCAAACGTTATCTCCTCATAATGCTATGCCAAAAAAAAAAACGCATATCTCGAGATATCTTATCTCATAGTCTCAATTCTGTTTAAGAACTACTAGTTTATTTGCGCGGAATTTTACATATCCGACGACAATTTATTGTCTCGTAGTCCATCTCATGAATACAATATTACCGAAACGTAACTTTAGCAATCATACATAACTGAGCGCGCGGACAGTGTATTTCAATCGCGGCGAATTGTAAGTCCTTCGCAATTCGCCGTCGGCGCATCCTGAAGTTCTGTCGAAACCTCAGAAAGCCGGGAGTCGCGGAAGTGTCTACGAGGTCGATTACAAGGCGAGGATGCGGGATCTGTTCGCGACGACAATCAATGATGCACAGGCGGCAACAGTGACGATAGCGACGGTGATTACGATGATATCGTCGGCGAATCAGACCTGTCCGCCCATGTCGGCCTGGTACCGTAACGTTAGATATTCGGCCGCCTCCGTCATACGGGCGATGCTGCTGTGAAGGCCGCGCAGATGACGCTTAAAGTTTTCGGCAGCGATGCTCGCCAGGTCGACCACGCACTCCTCACCCTCCAGACCGCTATCGATCTCAATGCCGTTCTCGGAGTCCGAGTCGGAGGTCCAGGCGATCGAGGATGCGCTCTGCACGCTCTGCATCGACGTGGTGCTGGGACAGCGCACGTGGCCGAGTCTACCACCGGTCATAGCCGCCGGATGATGGTGCGCCAGTTCGGCGGACGGGCTACCGACCGGATGGCTCTTAATCGTCGTCTGATCGTCCGCCACGTTGCCTCGCGTGGGTTCCTGCGACCACAGCAGCTCGATCTTCATCTGATTGATAATGTTATAGAGGCGGTACAGGTCGGTGTTGGCCAGGGTGTCCTTCACCGTGCTACCGCGCTTGCCCTTCATGCAGACCGTATCGCCCGCGTCACCCACGGACAGATCCAGCAGGCGGCTGGGCACCAGGATGGTGTCCTCCATCTCGCTCACGGTACGCACGAAATTCTCCATGCTGTTCAGAATGCTGGCGTTGCTAAACTCCGGCTCGTCGTGCCGGGCGATCCTGCGTAGACTCCTGTAATGAAAATTATTCATTGTTCTTTTAATATGTTATTACATGTTTCGACATGCATATAGTTTTTTATACGTTAATGTGGGTGGAAAATTTCATCTTAATGATCTGTGATGTTGAAAATAAATTAGATAACAGAAAGATGCACTTGACTACAACCTATACTACAGACAATGATTCTTTCAACAAGTAGAAATAATTGAAATTATATTTAACATCTTCGCTGTCATCATAAAAGTGTTATAATGCTTCCTCAGGTACCATGCAAAATAATACATTAATATTGAGTGATGCATATAAGCATGCCAGAAAAATTTAGCGTGGATCATCTATGATACATCACGGAAAAAAAGGAGTCGTAAAATATGGGCAACTAACATTTTTTTGCTGCGAGAGCAATATTTTTACCAAGAGTAGCGAAAGTTTTGCTACGGTAGCTAATTTTTCTTCCGTGATGGCAGCGAAGTTGTTAATTAAGGAGTTAATATTTTGACAGAGATGTTTTATCAAGTTTTTGCGATAGCTAAAGATCTATAATATAAGAAACAGAATATAATTTATTATCAGCATTTAATTAATCGTCAGTTTACTGTTTTGATTAGCTTTTTATTGTTATTATAACTTTTTTTTTTTTTTAATATGATTTTAATGAACTCAATTCTCTTAAAAAAAAAAATCGCTTTTGCATCCATTAACATCTCCATTCAAGACCCAATCATAACTCATTTTATCAAAACTTGACGATCGGAAAGGTCGTTCGGATCTTGCGTCTCTTCGCAAAGTCACCGCGCTTTCATCATTTTACGGGACTGACATTGAGACCGTCATTCACATTAACTGAATGTATGGAATGTAAATCCTGCGCGGTAAACTCTGATCTTTGTTCGACGACCAAAGATATTCAGTAGTTAAAACATTACATCGAAAGTTTACTCGAGCAAACGCCAGCGTCTTGCTTCAGCGTTTTGCTGCGGAAAAGAAGATTTCTCAAACGGCTGATTTGTATGCGTGCGCTTGACAATGGTGGCGTAATATACGAATATGACGCAATGTCATCAAGCAAGTAGCGTCGCACGAGCGTAACACATCGAGAGGAATATCCGGTGATGTCCTCGTCTTCGATGCGATTGCAATTCGATTTCGTATCTTCGGAAAATGCTGATACCATCGCTAATGACCGTACCAATTTATATAACATCCATGTATACGCAATTCCAGCAACAGAAGTTGCTGAAATCTTGTAATAAGTGAAAAGAATGAAATAAAATAAATATATCCTGTATAGAAAGAACCCGTTATTTTTATTAACATAAAAGAAATATGTTCTGTGTACCCTGGATCTATTAGAATTTATAAAACCACTTATCATAGCTATTATATTAAAAACTCAAAATTAAATCTATACATCACTTTTGAAGAGCAAACTAAAGAATTCAACGTTCACTGCAAAAGTATAAATAAATAACAGCTTACTTTTAAGTTGATTGTCAGTGAAGCTCATAATAATCAGCCCGAATAAATCGAAAATTTTCTTGCGCGCAATAACATGCATGCATGTTTCCAAAAAAAAAAATATATATTTGCATACAATGACTCGCAGGTGTTGCATATTTAACACGAATCGTCTTATTGATCCCAAATTGACAGGATTAAATGTTGATTTAACGAATCAATGTTTGCAACTAATTTAGTATCGATATAAATTATTGTCATTGTTATTGCGATGTAAATAATTTTATATCTGACGTATAATTGTCTAATGTTTCATGCATATTAGTTTCAATCACTAATTCTATTAGGCATAAGAGCAAACTTGAATTTACATGAATATCCATGATAATTATTGCGGAAAAAAGTAATTAATTACAGCGACAATGTTCACGGTCAAACAACTTTTTTTATTTCTTCAATAAAGCTGTAACTTCTTTTATCTACGGTAAACTTTCTTTTTTACCTCACATTAATAATGTAATGGAATATTTGTATAATAACGTAATGACGAATTTTCTATCATTTAAGTGCTGTATATAAATATAAAATATATAATAAAGATTACAAATATCTTCATTTAAATTCGATTTTATTTCAGTAAATTTTTAAAAGATGATTTTGTTGCAAAGATTACTTTTCTAAAAAAGTCAGTCTTTTTGTTTAAAAGTACAAACATAACGAAGGTAAGATATAATCTCTCTTTGAGTTATTTAAATGCAGATGAAATTTTAATTAGTATTTTTTTCCGAGATCAAAGAAACATAGAAATATCGATTTTGTCAAAGATGATGAATCTTCCTCGATTGTATCGAATGAAAAATGCGAGAAGCTTTCAAATCGGTTTATTAACATAGTAAACAACAGTGATATTGTCCATTTTATCGTCGCTTCGCAAAAAAAGCAAAGTAAAAAAAGGAATCAATAAAAACGGTGACTCCAACTTCATTAGATTGATAGCAAAAATTTTTTGTCAATAATTAAATGACCTTCATTAATTGAATGATCCCGGGGAAGCTTATCTCGCCATGCGATGGACTTATGACGGCGATTATACATTAGCCAGCGATCGCTGAAATTCGCAATAAAGTCCAACTGCTCGTTTTCGCGCATGAATATTCAACCGTTCTCCCGGCCGAATTCATGAAATCGCTTTGTTATGTTAATCGCCGTACTTGCATAGCGAATACGTGAGCAAAATGGAAATTTACTACAAACACATTGACCGGGCAAGTTCTAAAAAGTGCGCATTGTACGACGCCGCGACGTATCGCGTATCGTATCGATGTGCGATTCGCCATTCTGCCTTCGCTTTCAGCGGAAAACGACGGAAATTCGAAGCGTAATTTAATCACGATTAAATTGCAAGCAAGTGATTTGCGTTCGCACAAACGTCACAAGCTCGAATTGCAAATCGCAATTTTTGCACAACAAGCGCGCGTGGCCGATTATCTCTTTCCTGGATATTCTACAGTATTTAATAATGCAATATATTGTTTACGCAGACCCTTATTTATAAAAGCAACCGCGCGTTAGATCCGCGACACCCGGCGGTGTGTACAGTACGCGTGCCTCTCTAGCAACCCTTTAAAAGGGACGAAGAGCTCATCGGAGAAAATAACAAAGCGCCCCGTTCTAGCGTGTTACATCGATCCTCGACTGATTAAGGACAGCGAAATTAAGCGAGGTGTCTCAGGTGACGCGCTAAAAATAGTCGCCGTGTAGCGCTCCACTTATAACTATAGATCTACTCTGTCCCACTTGCGCACAGGCCCGGTCCAGCATCCATCCAAAAATCGACTATCTCCTTCGCCCTGATGGGCGAAGAAATCAGAGAAAGAGAAAGAGAAAGAGAGAGAGAACGAGAACGCATTCCTTACTTATCGAGCACGCTGACCGTCCTTTAGCTTTTAACTCCGGTATACATACACTCTCCCTGAATACAAATGTCCAATGCTATACAGATACGAAAATATTGGGCATCATTTTTCGTCGCTCGCGTATATGAACACAGAGAGATTATTTTCCTCCGTTATGTTGAAAGCTCGACTGACCAGAAATTCTAATTAGATTCAATGTTCCAATTAGTCTCTCATTTGAGAAGTTTCCCTCAATATCTCAAAACTGTAACATCTCGTTTTTATTTTGTTTCTAAGATTTCTTTCTGATTCGTCTATCAATAACTATCAATAACTATAGATTATCGATATATATATATAATTTTGAGAAATACGTTTTACTTGATAATAAGATAATCATATAGTAAGATAAACATGTTGTTGCTGCGATATGATAATTTCTTGGAAATTTTAAGGAACACGTTTAATCAGTTACAAATAAACCTGCTATAGCCAAGTAATAAATATGTATAACACATTAAACAAAAAAAATTACTAAAGGCAGTTTCTCGTTTGGGAGAAAAATTACATACGCAATATAAACGTATATCGGACACATTCAACAAGCAATATAAATAATGTAACATACGACAATATTTTTTCTCTAATTTATTATCTAATTTATTATTTGTAAAACAATATATTAGGCCGCACTCTAAACTGCAGAAAATAAATTTTCGTTTATTTTTAGTCGTTTTACTTTAACTCCGCTATAAAATTTTTATAAATTTACCGAACGGCACAAATACCCTGAGTAAAAGTTATACCGAAATCTGTAAATTATTTTATCAACCAAGCTGTTTCTCAATTTATCTCTTTTATAAAATTACGGTTAAATAGTTTCCTCTATAGGGAGACGAGCAAGAGTTCCGAAATGGAGATCGCGCTACCGTGAACCAGCCGTTTTAACAAAGGCTTTATAACTAGGTTGTTCCGATACGAGAACCATCTGTATATGTATAGAGCCCCGATTACGAGTAACGTCTGAGGCAGACGCGAGAAAGAAACCCGTGCCACTTTTTCGTGGAGGAGATCCTACTCGAGGTACCGTTCCGTGTATCTCCTCTTTTTCACGCGGCGCCTCGTTTAGGGAAACGAAAGAGGAGTGTCCTCGAAGCGAGCCATCCGCCCGAGGCGTCGAACACGCTAAATTCCACAGCTGAAATCGCGAATGGCCTCTAAAACGCAATCGCGAGCCTGAGAAGTGATACTTCCTGTCAATTCTCACCGTGGAGATCCGCCAAAGGATTACAAAAGATCAACACATTTCCAGATTTCTAATCTACGCACATGTCCGCACTTTCCTCCGCGAGAGAAGCGTTCGACGCAGAACGATCGGTCGGCAAGGTCCTAAGCAACGAATACATTTCGCGCGTATCGCGAGCAAATCGTTAACCCTAGCTCGCCACATTCCGGTTCAGTGCACCGCTGAACGTTTGTCAGTGTTTTCTAGTTTTCACATTTCGTTATAATAAATTCAGTTTAAACTCAAATCATTTTTTTAACCTGATATTATCAGACGCATCTTATTTAGACTCTGTATCTCCATAATTCCTATTACCAAGCATAAAAAAATATTAATTACAATGAAAATGACAATGCGACAAAGTCGAGCAGTCTCCCGGACCGGAGTGGGGACTCGTACTAATTAGTCCTTAAGGACTCAAAAATAAGTGTATTATAGCTAGCTAAGATTAATATCAAGTACATTAGAAGATAGTCGCACGGTTTCGCGGTAAGCGTTTTTATTTTCGGAGAGAAAAAGAAATTGGAGTGAAAAAAAAACGAAACGTCGAAACGATCCTGTCGATCGCGACGACAGGATCCACCCGAAGACTCTGGTACGTACCGCCTGGAATACAACATGATCCTGCCGCGCGGGGTACCTCGTTGCCCACGATTGAACACTGGTCGTCGTCAGGTATCGTCCGTAATCGGTAAGCCCACTTTACGGACGAGACTGCCGGGGCCGACAGAGAGACCGAGCTTCGCGGACGTCCGTTAAGAAGGTAAAGACCGGCGGCGGCCGCTGATGAATATTCGCCCCACGGCTCGTATATTTGCCATGCAAAAGCTCTCTGCGCGCTGACCCCGTGACGCGAGCGCGTATTATATGATAATGGTGAGAACGGCCGGTCTCCTGCAATTATTCCGGTATTTACCCCTGGCCGCCTTCCACGATCGCTACCTTTGACCGGTTATCAAAAGTCGCGCGGAACCGATCAACAATCTCCCCACCATCACCCTGCGCCGCCGCTCTTTTTCTCTTTTTCTTCCTCGCTCGATTTTACCTGATGATCTTCGGCCGCGAATCTGACGTCAAGCGACATAAAACGTGTGCTAGTCTTAATGACGGAACCCAGCCACAATCACCGTCATCAAACCGGTTTTTTTTTTTTTTAATATATGGATAAACGGTGAAACGCGCGCGCGAATCGGTCATTTAGCGAGTGAGGCGTACGCCGAACCCAGGCGATCGATGGGTAAACGCCGGTAATGCTGTAGGAATGTTTTTTTTGCGCGCGTGTTTGTGTTAGAAGTAACACATACATATTATTAAGTCAAGCAATGAAACGAGACGAGATCGTAAAAATGAAGACTATACACGTGGATTACGCTGAAGGATATGACGTCGCGAAAGTACATATCTCGCTTCCCGGTAATGTTTCCCACTGTGCACAGTATGCACATGCGACGACGCGGCGGCGTGTAGATACGAAATACGTCACTGGTCTTCCCGAGAAACGGAAATTATTTGCAATTTGATGAACCCGCTAATGACGCGGGAGAAAAAAATTTCGCGCGGGATTACCCTGGACTTCGGATTTAACGATTGTGCAAGATCAACATAGGACATCGGTATTCAGTGAAGAGCAAACATTTTATAGCGACGAGATTGTTCGCTGGTACTCTTGTTCATTTAATACCGTCTCTCGACGAGGGTCTAAATCATGGAACTAAGTGTGTACCGAAGCGCAATCGCGTCAATCTAAAGGTGTTTGCTTTATTTTACGTTAAAAAAAAAAAAGCTTCAAAATGAACACTCGGCAACATACTTTTTCACGTCACATGCTACTCCCGAGAGGTATCCTTCGGAATAATTTGTAGAAGAGATCCGGTCTCAAGAGAAAGAGAAAGAGAAAGATATATGAGATAACGTAAGATTTTATAATTATCACACGATGAAATCGAGCATTCGTTATTATGGCCGGTATTCATAGTTATTTAAGACCGTCTTAAGTTCAATCTTAAGATGTCATGAACCAATCACAGAGCCATATTAGCGTCTTAAGACATTACTCAAGACGATCTTGAAGACTATGAATACCGCGCGGCCTATGTGTATTATCTAGAGAACTGATAAGATCCAAATGTCTTCAGAAGTAGAACACAATTTGGATTTTCATATACGTGTCCCAAATAAACAAGATCCGCAGCGTCACTGTTACTTCGTAAATCACCGTCCACTTTCTGCGTCGGTACTACTACCACCGGTGAACTTTCTAAGACGATTGACATACGTAACGCTCTACCTCATCATTCGCCGCTCTCTCATTCTCTTTCTTTCTCGTGTACTCTATGGAGGAAACGCACCTTTACATCATGATTGAAGGGTATATCGAGAAAAAGAACGTTGCATATTTCTTCGACGAAACGCGATCTCACTTTGTCTGATACCGCCGATCAAGCATTTGTGAGCTAATTCCGCGATTCTCTATTGTTAAATATTATAATAAATTCAAATATTATATTAATTAATTTGCAGTATTAAATTACTCGATACAGAGTGATATATTATGAAATTAATTGTAATAATTTCAAATTAATTAGCACATGTCTTCTTCACATGACTTCTCAAATTTAATTTTATAGAAAAGATTTCTAATCAAAAACATATAGGGTACATTTAAATAAGTAATTTTGTAATATTCGGATATTTTTGTTTTCGAATTTACTATATTTAAATCATTTTTTATTATTTTTATCCATAATTACTAATGCTTAATACTTTTTCAATGTAATAATACTATTTCACGATATCTTACTTGCGTAACAAACTAAAGCGAAAAAAATGCAAAATTTGACGTACATCAATATTTTCCTCAATATTTTACCCATTTTTACTTGGATTTACCTATCTTTATTAATCGATATATACTGTACGCATTATGCACATTTAAATAAATAATTGATACATATATCTAATATCGCATTATATCGTATAAATAATTGAGTACACGTGCATAATCGCAGTGCAGCTTTTTTTGGATTCGGATAATTTAAAATCACGTATGATTACGCCGAGGAAAAAGAGCGTTTATCACACGTAACAGCCGGATAGGACCGTGACCAATTATCATCTTATCGGACATCTGTCAGTGATGTCGATAACTCATGCCCCAATATTTCGTGCAAAAATGTATCAACACCATAAAATTTTATAAATACGAAATATCACATCTACAGTATACCTATAGGAAATATACCATATTGATTACACTGCGTCACTTTAGTTGAAAAGTTCAAAAGTCAAAAGCTATTCTGAATATTTCTGGCAATATTCTATTTTCAAAAGTATATAAATTGCATCGAACAATATTTATACACACAAAAACTAAATAAATAGAAGTAAAATCGACTTTTAAATAACTTTGCTATCTTATTCATGTGAGCGTGCGTGTGTGTTGTGTACGTTTGTGTGTGTTTTATATTATAATTAATAAAATGTATAATTATGTATATATATAACCATGTTATAAACCATATACATGTAAGAATGTAACGCATGTTTTATTAAAGAATTATAATTTTGCTGACGTAATAGACGTCGGCATAACTTCCGCCAATTCACACGATTTACATCGTTGCTATCTACCGGAAAATTACGCGCCAACGGCAAAAGTATATGGAAAGATTGTCGACTACTTTCGCCGAGCCGCCAGTGAGATTTTCCACAATGCGCGTTTCAACGCGAAGAATTAAACTTGATTTTATCGTGCCGCTGGCACTTGCGACTGGTGCCGAGAGAGGCTAATTGAAGTTAATATCATATGGATTAACCGATGCAGTTATTCGGGTTTCAGTGTCACTCGGCATCACGTCAAATTATTTGTTAAGTCACATACGAGTTTAAGTTGCGTGACATTTATTAATATATACAACTGAAACACACAACAATGCGCGCGTCATTTATTCCTAGATTTCTCCAACATTTTAGAAATCATATGTTATTAATATCAAAATATTTGTATTGGTATTTTACTCATATAAAAATATTTCACATTATTTTTATTGGAGTAATTATTCAAAATGCCATTTATTTACGTAAAATACCTATAGTACATATTTTATTTTCATTGATTTTTACATAAATTTCCGGATAATATTCATCATATAATATATATCGATCACATTTTTTGTTACCAATTAATTCGACTAATAATAAGTTTGCTGAAGTGAGTTAGCTTTTTTAGCGTAAATGTTATAAATTATTATAAATTAAAATGTGAATACTATTTTAAATGCACTCATACATTTTAATTATTGTACAAAGTTTAGGACTTTGAAATCCGATCGTTCTATTAAAAATGCGAAATACGCAAATCTTGCCTGCGCAAGAGAGAAATAAAATGTATATTAAATTTAATCAAAATGTTTAAATTAATCAAAATTTTATTCCCAATAAATAAAATATTACACGCATAATTATTAAACTTTAGCACTGAAATTTTAGCTCTTGTCAAAATGCACTTTTGTTTTCCAATATTAAAAAAAAATTATACTCTATTACAAATATATTATATTATATATTTCTAATAATGAAATAATCGATCAAACGTTCTCGTTAACATATGCGAAAGATATAATAAATATTATATTAATTTTTACGTAAAAATATTTTTTAAACAGTTACAATACTTTAAACTTTAATTTTTATATAGCATTGTATTAAACAGAAGTACACTTATAAATACGCTGCTACGTAAATAAATTATTTCAATAACGTATAGTAGATAGATTAATAAATCCAAGATCTCCCCTAACAAATATATCCCGATCACAGTAGTTTCAGACTTAAGAAATTAAAGTTAACCGTAGAACACCGCGTATGTGTGCACACATACTGATATTATTTTTCCGTTATTAATATTTATATTTAACTTTGCTTTTCAGCTTATGTATAATGACGTATTGTACATATACATAAATACTGCGCAGGATATAAGCTATTATAAATTAAAATGCACGAAATTTAAATTTTTAATGATTTACACGCATGATTTTTCAGTTACATACACGTTGGCTACTCTCTAAAAAAATAATTTATAAAAAGTAGATCTTTAAGTTTATTTATATTTATTCGTATTATTTTAAATAGAAAACGTGAAATGCGTAAAACAGTGTGTCATCAAATTCATTAATACAAATTTCGTCCGTAAAACAAAAAATAAATTCACACTGTGAATCAATAGGCATCATAAAAAAGCAACAATAAGATTCCATAATTTCAAATTTCGATTTTATATGCCTTCACCTTCTTAAAAACGGAAACATTTACGTTGTGTAACGAATTTAGATGAAATTCACTCGGTATTTGCAAAATCAAATAAATAAACGAAAGACTTTGATATGTAAGCATATATATATATATTTACAGTTTTTCAAATAATTGTTTAGTCGAAATATTTGTAATATAAAAGTTGTTAATTATTATGAATTACGTGTGTTCACGGAAATAATCGTCTGACTTCGTTTTGGACTTTCATCTGTATACTTAAGTCGCTCGTGAAAAATTTATCACATTTTATATCACTAGCTTGGCATCACATTGACAGCTTTCCCTGTCGCTAATAAATAAAAATAATCCAACTAGAGCGTGTAAACACGTGATTGAGTATTCCTCGTCAGGTACTCTTTACATAGCTAAAAAATCAATAGTCAGCTTCTGGATAGATGATTTTTCCAAAGAGCAAAATTTTTTACAGAAATATATCAAGAAAATAAATTAAGATATTCATAAAAAAAAAATAAAAAAAAACAGAATTATAAAATGTTTCATTTCGGGATTTATTAAATCTCATGCGACATGCGCCTTTCGATTTATCTTTCTACATCATCAGCTATAATTTTAAAAGAATTGTGCAAAAGTAATATATCGTCAAAGCGAGGCATATAAATTAATTAGTACAAAGAAAGCGACGTATAATAAAAAATAAAGTGCTGCGCGAGGAAACCGTATATACATATAGACTCACCCATACAATCATGAGTTAAAAGGCCGTGTAAAACATATCGTGTCTTGAATAAGTAAACATATCGAAGCACCACTCGCGCTCGGTGCATATGCACTTAAGAAAAGAGATTCAAATCCTATTCGAATATATCGAATAGCTTCATGTTAAGCGTCTCTTATTTACATACAAAAATCGAACAATATATAAATATACGAATATCAAAATAATTATATATAATCAACTTTTATTATTACAAAATTCAATTTGTAGTCCGCGTACAATATGTCGCAGTCTACAGTTGTTTTATATGAACTAAAAACTAAGTATCTTATCGCAAACCGGATATTTTTAAATTCACATACACTCATAAAAATGCACAAGTTTTTTGACATTTACAAATATAGAATGTAAAAATGTCAAATATGATTATAAAATCGTAAAATATAATTATAAAATAAATTCAAGAATAAAATAAATTATAAGAATGAAAGTCTACATACTTGACATGTCTATATACTAAAAAATGTAAACTAAGCGAAGAGATAACTTTTCATTAGGTTCACTTTATAGGTTCTTTTTTCGTAGAATTTGTATTTTTTTAGTTGATAATAATTATTCTGTTTTTAATTAAAATTAAAATACGTTAAATAGAAAAAAGAGAAGCAAGAATTGTACTTTAATGTTAATGTTAATTATAAGCAAAATTATAATAGTTCAAAATACCCAATTTCCATGTTTTTTTGCATGTTTATGGCGGTATAAAATTAACTTTTTCCACGTTTCTTGTCAATTAAAATTCACCGAACAAAATAAAAGAATATATATAAATGTACAAATTTCTATTATTTTTCATTTAGGTTAATAAAATTATAATTCGTATAACAAAATGCTTTATATTGATTTTTTTTACGCAATAAACCGCTATTGATTTCTTTCAATATCTTCCAATTTTCCATATTCTATTACCAATACACATTAATTGTTTAGTTCTATTTATATTTTCTTGAATTGCATTACAAAATAAACATCAAATATAAACAATTAACAAATTTACTTATTTAGCTTCCATAATGTACAGTACAAGTTTGGGACTGACAGATTCATCGAAATTCAAAGAAATCCTTCACGGTACGACACATAGATATCGAATAAACGCAATATTATAATAAATAGTTATCTTTACATAATATTATTCATACCGAAACTTCAAATTCTATACAAATGCCAAGGATTTAAAATTTATATTCTTTGCCAGTTTTTCAGAAACTGATACTTATATATTAATATATGATTAAATGATTTCTTATCTTTTCCACAGTCTGGTATACAGACATATATCATTAATTTTATCATAAAAAAAAGAGAACTTTTTGTTGCTTATACGATGCGACAATGACAAATAATTCGAATACGCTTGTAACTCAAATTCTGGTGTAAATACCCGGTTTCACTTTGTATAAACTGTTTTGTATTTTAGGTTCATAATAAACAATTGTGTTTTACTTATATGCACTGAAAAAAAGTTGGTTAGAATAACCTAAGGCTTGGTGAAATAGCTTCAACTAAAGGGTTTAGTGATTATGACGAAATATTTGGTTAATGTTAACCGAATTTGTTAACATTAACCAAATTTGTTAACATTAACCAAATATTTCGTCATAATCACTAAACCCTTTAGTTGAAGCTATTTCACCAAGCCTTAGGTTATTATAACCAAACCTTTTTTTCAGTGTGGCTCGTTTTTTTAACTTTATTTAGAATGTAAGAAAATAACGGTGAAATTGTGTAATAGATGATTAGAGATAAGCGTGCATAAATTTACAAGGAGCTGTTATTTTGTAAGCTATACTATACTTATAATGTTAAGAAAGCAAAAAATAATCTTACATTTAAATGCCTTGCAGAAACAGTTCAGCGAGTTCATCTTACTATGATATCATACGGTTTACTATCGTTCCTACGCAGATGCGAGATTATCGCTATACGACTTGTCGTAATTCATTGCGGGAGATGACGCTATTACGATAAAGAAAACAGATCCAAATCTGACGCAACACAATTACTGATAAGAAAAGTAATGAATACTAATTATCAATTTAAAAAAATGTAGGTTTTTTAATTTAATTAAATCGAGCTACTATGTACTAATTATGAAATTGAATAAATAATTTATAAATAATTTCAATGAAACGTGCACAGACCAATTCCAATTTGCGTCGAGCGATTTCAAGCATATAGTTTCACGAGGAATCAACCAAAAACCTTAAAATAAAGTTTCAATGAAGAGAAATTAAATTGGTTTTCCTCTACAAAAAATGTCTGTGTACGTAACACCATAGTTGCACCAGCTTATTCGTAAACGTGACTCGTAGAAATGATTTTGAAGTTCAGCAGCGAACGTGTATTTTTAGCGTGATAGATCGCGCACGCGAGACAGAAATATAATAATGCATGAATCATCGATCCCAAGATACGGCTATAGCCGACTTTGTTTCCGAAGATCTTGATCTTCGTCCCGCGAATCTTAATCGTCGCCGGTTGGTGTTCTGACACGAACCGTCGCGTATTTAAAAGAACATTCCAGAAGAATTCGCGTGTCGTCAGGAGTCATCCAATGACAAAGATGGCACGTGATTTTTCGTGACAAAGACATTTAACTAAGAACGATGCATGATCAACATGAGAGCAAGAAAGGAGAAATCGAGCATGCGATACACGATGCATGTGACGCGGATTATAGTGCGTGATCACTATGCAAACAACCAGTCGGACGGATACAGAGAGTACTAATGATTTTCCGAACGGCTGGGTGCTGCATGCCATTATCATTTCCGATTCTGGATTTAATTGCATATCGCTGGAAAGGAAAAATGTTTGCACGTTGATAGATCGGGAAACTCGGGATATGATTCATAGTTCGCTTCCGGAACAATCCAAATATATATCTTCATTCCACGCGTGATATTATCACATTCCCCTTTTAGTAATCCAGGATCGAAAGTTTCTTCTCCAATAAATTTTCACACTTAAAAGAGATCTCATATATTTCGATCGCGGATATTCGGAATTTGTCGAAACACGCGGAATGCATGTATCTTTTTCAAATTTTACTCACTACATTATGATATATGATTTTGACTTCTTGCAATAGACTTGAACTTCAACGCTAAAAATAATGACATGTGAATAGATATGGTAATGACACTATAGAGAAGTATCACTTTGAAACGTAAATTGGATTATGCAATGTTACTACGAAATCGATCACCAGAGAACGTTCCTCGCAGGGTCAGCTTTTAAAGCAAGAAATTATAATTGCGTAAATGTATTTTTTTAAATAAAATGTTTACGTAGCTCGAAAAAGCTGACGATTGAAATTGAGTAAGAAGTGTTGCATTTATTGCTGATTACTTTAAAGTTTTCCACGAAAATAATAATTATATAAGTACAAATAAGGAAGATAAAATTATATATATAATTATATCTTAAATATATATAATTAAATGTAATTATACATATAATTATACAAATAATTTTTTTTATATTCTGTTTTTATTTATCATAAATAGTATAGAAAAGCCCAGTTTTTCATATAGCAAATAAAATTCAATTACAGAGAAGTTTAAATTCCACTAACAATAAGTAATAAACAGATTAATTACAAATATTAGATATTACTCGGTCGTTAGATTCTGTACAATCATTAAATAAAATATATAACCGAAGGATAAACAATTAATAGAGAAGTTTATAATATTGATGATGCGAAAAGTTTCAAACGGTATAAGAAACAAATTTCGTTAATATCTATATATATATTAAATATTTCTAATGAGAAAAACATATAAAGAGTCAAAGAAACTTGTACTGTGTAATTTGTATTTTGTTCTTGTTGATCTTGTTTAACAATTATACAGTTATTATATCTATAACAATGTAACATCTAGATAATTTAATTCTCATATCGATAAAACAGCTTTTTCTTTACGAGACGATTTTAAAAACGTGTGATACTATCGGGACGAGAATAATTCTACGTCTCAAAATATATACAAAATGATAGAATCAGTTATATTTTCGCATAACGTCTCGTTTCCTAGAAAATCAAATTGAGAAATTAAAAATATCTCCGCGCTTTTCAACGATCTTAACACTTCAATCGTGATGTATGACTCACAAGTTATTAAGTCTGCCTCGATAGTGACTAACATATAAACAAACAACAGAATATTCCATTAAAAACAGAAAATAATTTAAAAAAAGAATTTAAGGAACAGAAGTAAAACTATATATATATATGTAGATTATTGAGGTCTGCAGTTTTATATTTTCTCAAGAATGTTCTTTTCTATGCTTATCTTAAAGGACTGCATCTGTCGCAGGAATTTTTCCAACCGCGCGATCCCTGCATTTACGATATATACAAAGGGAAAAAATGCCTCTAATCTATTTCTGACAATTACACGCCTCACTGGCGAGCATTCCAAACAAGCTATCGCTCTCGATACTTGTATCAGGTCGGCGAACTGTCTCGCGAGGATAACCTTCTGACGCTCATAAAGTATCGGCACTTAAAAGCAATTAGTCACAATCGTAACTTTTATGATCGACGCATGCAATGCTCACGTGATGGGCACGCATCACTCAACGGTTTCGTGAGAGGTGCTCGATATATGCATTAATGATGATATCGGTCGCGCTATCAATCGATTAATCAAGCGTGGCACGTGTCGCTCTTTGGACAGATCGCAAAATCGCGAACGATGCTCGCGATTTCGCGAATCCAATTAAGACAGCTTCTCCTGCGTGCCTTTTGTTTCGCGTGTCGCGGATTTTGCCGGGCTCGCGGCCGGTGTGGAAATATATCGCGATAATTAAGATGCGATCGCGAGTGCTGGCGAAACATTCGCTTAAAGTGTCATTCCTGCATGCATATAAATACTTTTCGCAATTCAATCTACGTGAATTCGGCTATCGCGAAATTGGACAAATGGTATCACTTTCTCGTGGCGTGTTTCGATTAGGTAAGGGGACCTTTGAGTCCTCTTCCTGATAAGATATGAAACGAAAATCAGTTATCTATTTTTGGACAAGTGTCTCGGTAAATATTTACGATATGTGTGTACAAATCTCGGAATTTGAAAATGTATATAAAAATTTCGGGGTTTATAGTGCGTACTTGCAAAATGCGTGTAAATGCAAATATAAAAGTAAAATTTAAGTGTTGCCATCGAAATCTGTATTGCATGACTTCTCATAAATATTTATTTTTTGTGATTTCTATACGACGGAAATATATCCCACTAATATGCATAAGAAATAGTTTTATCTATTCGTATATGTCTGAATAGTTTTGCGATTGTAACTTCTGTAAACAAAAGCGCTCATTTCAATTTGCATATAACCTTCATTATTATTCAAGTTCAATTTCTTTTCTCGGAAATAGAATACAAAAAAAAAATTCGCTCATTTTATGTATAAATCGTATGTAGTAATTTTAACATAAAAGGAAAATATAAATATTTAAAAAGGATGCAGAAAACTTCTTTTCTTTTGTTGATCTTACAATCAATATTCTACAGTTGCTCGAAATATTTTAAAATTTTATATGAAAATGTGCAAAGAAGAGAAGAAGAGATAGATTTTCTTTCAGTAATCTATTCTTCAGCAATTCTCCAGTAATCTATTTTATAATTGGAAACGAGAAACTCATGAATACGGTTCTATGACAAACTTTGGTTCCGTCACGCAAGCATAAAAGAATAAAAAGCGCTTTTTGCGCTCTTTTGTAAGAAGTATCATACATTATCTTGTCTTCCCCTTGTCGAAGCGTTTGCTTTTTACGTCGTTTACACGCTTACATTTTTCAATGGCATAATCGCAAATAAAGATACATGAAGATTGAACTTTGAACACCATAATAGAATGCGCGAAGAACATAAAAATCGCATCAATTCACGATATGTCGACAAAAGTGCCTCTCTTCCTCGGTACATACATTTGCATTATATAACGAGCGTAATTGCACGAGCGAATCGTTTAGAGGTAATTTTGCAGCGTAACAAATAAAGCGTGAAAGGGAGAATCTCTCTCCTCCTCTAATATTGTTACGACACTATCGTTCTTTTAATAAAAAGAATTACAGAATCTTTAAAGAATTTCTATTAAAAAATCAGCCGAGAATTCATAAAAGAATGATGGACGAAATAAAAATCAAGAATTGAACGTATAATTCCTCGATATAATATATACCTACGTATATATGTCTTTTTGTTAAAAAATATCGGATATTTTTTAAACTTATTTCCTGATAATATTTGCATCATCGAAGCAACGGAAAATATTCTTCTTAAAATCTTTTGCTTAAAACTTATACGTGAAAACGAATAATTAATTCCATCAATAACATAATTTATCAGGTTAAATATTTGTTTTATGCAAGACACTCTTTTTAGAGTCACTTTTATTGATTTGCACAAAAAATAGCATAAAATTTTTTTATGGCAAGAGCAAAAGAGTATAATTACGTATACGATTCAGCTTTTATCGATTTTGTTCAAACTAACTCAATTGGCTTTTCGCAATTACAGAATTCGGCTTTGATTATGCCCAAGAAAAGTAAAGCGATGTAATTACAATCACAAAAGATCTTTCATTAATATACATATATTATATACTTATATAATAGATTATATAAAATTAATAAGTAATTTATTAACAATTAATATATGTATATGCATATTTCTCATATATGTTATATTATTATATATGTATTAATAATATATGTATTTAATACACAATATATATTAATACATATATATTATTTATATGCTAATATAAATATAATGTAGGAATAATTCTCGAGAATGTTACAGTGATTCCTGATAACTGTGTTGTACATAAGAATTCGTAAGAAATTATTTTTCATTAAAATACTTTGCTTTATATTAAATAATTTCCTGATTTCATTAAATTTTCTTAATCTTAAAGTGCGCAACTTTATATGTATGCAAAGCGACTTTTCAATGCTCCGTGTACTTTCCCTTTTTGAAGTTTAAACTGAAAACGCGCAGATTTACATACTATCTGTAAAGAATCTTCTTTGGTCCTTCCAGTCCTTTTTTCTCTTCTAAATAGAAAGTCCCAGAAAATCATTTTTTTATTTAAAAAAATACTCAAAACACTCAAAATGCTATTGTAATGCTACTATAAAAAATTGCGCATTTAAGAGTTAAAGCCATTTAATCACTGAGGTTACAATAATAAAAATGACGAAATTTTTATCAATGTATTTAACGTCATTGAAGTTACGCTGGGTCGCGTGGGCGTTACGGTAAGCGCGCGCGTACGATAACGACATTCGTATAGCCGGTGAGTTACGACATCGGCATTTCAAGTTCGCCAAAACATACGATTGTTTGACCTTTCCGAAAGCCTGACAATGAAACCGTCTCGAAGAAATCCGAGATTCGAAACGCAAAGAAAACTGCTTTCATTTTCTTATTAACGGTATAATAAACACGATAAGTGTCTATACATTATCTATCTGAATAGTACTATTTATACAAGTATAACATTTTTACAGTTACCTATAAGATTTTAAAGAACTAATATATATATGTATATTCACTGCAGATATAAAAATATAAACTTCTGTAATATTTTATTTCATAATTCATAATACGTAGCATAATCATACAACGGGGGAACGGAAGAGTTAACAAAATTAATAAAATGTGGATTAAATATGCTAAAAAGCATACGCAAGCATATAGGAATATGCGATATTTGCATTATAATATATTTTATAATCTGCTTTCGGTGAATACCCGATTAATAATTTTTTTCAACGCGCATTTCTTCTTTCTTAATAATCTTTTAATATAAATAGCAAAAAAAAATGATTAAAAATGCTAATACATATATATGTAAATCTGCAAGCAAAATTCCAGAAATAACGTATCTTAAACCGAAAATATATTTTAAGTACCAAATATTGCCTGATTTGAGTGGTTTGTTTTGAGTAAAATCCGAAAACAATCCGAGATTTTTAATCTAAATGCATTAGTATAGATTATAATGTAGATTATATTTAATAAATGCAGTACAGATGTATTTACAAAAATATAATTTCCATAAATTTACATATCGGTTTTTACAAGGAAGTCGGGTAGACTTTTATCACGTGATTGTTACGTGATATTCAACAGACTAAATCAACAAATGTTATCAAATTATCAATGAACATCACGGCGTGGTCACGTGCAATACGATCAGAAAAAGAAAACTTTGACCAGACTCCTTAGCGCCAATCGCATATTACTAATAACCCGGCTTTAATCAATGAATAAATATTTCTGACAACAAGCACTAAACGACTTGGACTCGTCGTCGTGATAAATTTGCGTACGTTCAGGGCATTACATATTTTGGTTTTTCGTTATTCGTTATTACAAGATAACGCAGTGGCGGCGAAGCCACGGCAATGGTGTCACGGGTAAAGTCACAGCTAATGCCAGACTTTCTACAGACGATGACCAAGACCGAAAGGCGGGGACGTGCTTCGCGTAAAATTGCGCCGGCGTTTCTTTCCAAATTCACTCCTGCGAGTGCTACTTTGCGCCTCGATGCGCACGTGACGGCTTCTTTCGCCAATCACTCCTTTCGCGGCCAATTCTTTTGTAAACAGCAGCAATCACACCCGTGGGAAACACACAATTCTGAATAATAAAATTGCGAAAGTATACACATGTGCACGTGCGTATATTTCAGTGCACGTGTATATAATTGCACAGGAAGCTTAACAAAAAATGTTAACACTTGCGTGGGAGTAATTTTTTTACAGGAACAGAACTGATAACACAAGCTATCATATCAATAACAAGCGTATTATGTATTATGTCTTCAAAAAATTTCCACTTGTTCATCATTAAGATGCAAGATCCCCGACAGAGAATTGCAAATGTGATTGCAATACCTAAAGAAATATGCCTCAGAAGTCTGGAGACCATCTGAAAACCATCTGGAGAAGATTCCAAGAATGTGTTGATAATAGTAAACAAGTGGTGACTCTTTGAAGACAAAAAAGACATTTGTTGCTATGATATCTTATATTATCTTATCATTTCTGTTTCTCTAAAAAAGTTACTTCTGTTTAAGTGCAGTAAACATTTTTTTAAACATCTTATATACATCATAATTATGCATGCATATTATATATATATATATATATATATGGAGGGGTGAAAACTACAGTGGTGTAAGTAAAATTTTTAAAAATATTTTCTCGTGTGGATAGATGCAATCTGTACAATATATGTATAAATTGCATCTATGCACACGAGAAAATATTTTAAAAAATTTGACTTACACCACTGTGTGGTTTTTATCCCTCCGCATAGATATATATATTGATATATGTAATATTAATATCTATTGTTAAAATTATTAATGCTATATAATTAATAAGACATTATTAAGCTTATAGCTTTCTGGTCGTGAAAATACTAAAATTATATCAATTTACACAATTTTCAGAAATAATCAAAGATACGATTTTTGCGCAAAGTCACACGGCTTATAGTTTTGCAGATGAAAACTGGATCATAGCGTACATAATTACACTTATGCTTCCACCATAAAATTTCGCACATTAATTTTTTTATGTTATTAAGAATGACTCAAAGTGGAGCATTTCTTGCACGAAATAAAATATTGAAATTGATAAATCCGATCATTGAATTTATTATTCGTTTTCACATGAGTTTCGAAGAAAAAAATTTTGAAAAGGGACATCGCTGTTCGCCGTTGTCCGATTGACCGCTGATAATACAAACACAATTAACGATTAATCTTAAAAGACATTCAGATTTTCAGCGTGAACAATATGATTATCCACACAGATAATCTCGCGCTACGCGAAACCAGTTATATTTCAAGTTTCATCTGGTATTCTAGATCACCGCTGTCCAGATAAGTCAATTAAGTTGTATATTTATTTCGAGGGAACCACTCGGCGTTGTGTTAATTCTTTCAAAGTTAAAAGTTCTAAAGCTGTACATGCAATCTTCCATAATGCTAAAAGTTTGTAATTAAAAAATAATTATTTATTTGGAACTTGTTAATCTTTCACGCATGCGGAACTCTTGAAAATTTCAAAATCAAGTCGAAATTTGAATCCGAAACGAATGCGGAAACGGCGCGTTCGATTAGGAAATATCTAAACCGTAACTGTGAAAGTCATCATTAATAACGCCGGCGAGTGTGTGTGTAATTACACAGTTACGAGGGTATGAGCTGTTCGACTTGTGGCGCGCACTGTACCTCGTGCGAGCTACAGTTTCGACATTCGTCATATATTTTGCAACCTCCGGGGTACAAGTGGCTGGTACAAGTTGCAAAGCTAGTTATCCGAGGGAAAAGGGGGACTGTGCAAACGAAATTACACATTCCTCCTCCGAGACATCTCGATTTTTCCGGGGAAAAACCGTCGCGTCGCCCAACAAACTCTGATTCAATAACAAGGAAACGATCTAATGAAAAAAAAAAGTGCATCCACGGAAGCATTGCGTAAAACGCAAAGCACTCGACGAAAAAAAAAATAATAACGTAACGCTCGCGCGCGCGCGCGTTCTCGTAGCTTCGAAATGGAGCACGCGAGCCCGGCGAACCGTCAAGCGCGTCAATCGTTCGCCAAAGCGCGGCTTCTCGTCCGCGGATCTCGCCGCGGAAAAGTTTCGTTATAAGGCTCGCCGTATATATACGCGGCCGGGATTATGTTGCAACGTTCTAGCGCGATTTCATTTAGCTCGCCCGACCATGTTGCTCCAAAGTTGGCCAATCAACCTCTCGGGTGACCGATCACACGTGTACGAAACGTTCGTATACGAGCGAAAACGAAATTTTCGACCCGTACGCCCGGTGTCCGCGGTAGCGTGCATACTCGGAGCAGAAACGTGCGCTCCCCGCGGAATGCGGCTCTCGCCAAGGGGAACGGGATTCGAAGGCGGACGGAACACACCGAACATATATATAGAACGGCTACGTTAGACGGGAAAGTCCCATGACGTACCTGGCAGGATCAACGTTCGACATGTCCCCGTAGTTCATCTTGTCGACGTGGTGGTCGGCGTAGTCACTGGCGAGTGCACGCGCACCTGACTGTCAACTGAGGTGAGAGCTCGGAGAGAGAGACGACAGGTCCCGGGTCCGGCGATAGCCGGGCGAGAAGATGAGAACGGGAGGCTGTGTTCGCTCCACAAAATTCGCTCCGCTCGTGTCTTTCGTGCGCGGAAGAGAGAGAGAGAGCCGAGAAATACGACGCTCCGGGATCTAGGATATGCGAGAAGAACGAGGTGACGATCCGCGCGATTGCCGCTTTTCGATCAACGTTTCGACGCCGCGCGATGCTCACGATTCTGGACGGACGACGACGGAGGCGCGCTTATACGGAGCAACGCCGATCGGAAACTGGCAGGAAACTGCAGCGGCCGCGGCTCGTATCTCTCTCGCCCCTCCCTCTCCCACCGTGGGCTTCTCACTCCCTTTCATCAGCCGCGCGTTCCCGCGCGCCAAGTCCGACGAACCCCGCGAGGTCCCCGCGATCGAGGCCGCGTCAAAAGTCCGGCCCGAGCCCGAGCCCTTATCACGCGCGTATTCACGCGTTAATGAGATGGACGCGATACAAAATGGAAACTTACGGGCGGCTCGCACCCCGGCTTGAGAACTCGGAGGAGACGAATCACGCAGCCGAGCGGTGACAACCGACAGCACACCGCACCACAGTACCCACACACCACACCGCCGCCGCCCGCGCGCCGCATCGCACCCTCGCCGCGCCGCGCCACGAGACCAGCTGGCCGCACCCCCCCCACCCAGCGTGCTCGTGTCGGACCACAATCCTCGAGCGCGATTGGCTGACGAGAACCACGCGAGCTCCTCGTTTCCTCTCCGTCGGCATCGACTCGACGCTCGACGTCTTCTTTCTCCCCTTTTCCACGTATAGCGTGCAACTCGATTCATGCCGTAGTTGCCCGTAAGTATAAGTCTGGTATAAGTTATACTATCAGTCTATCGTCTATCAGTACGGCAACCGTCGACAAGCGGGTTCGCGCTGGACCGACGGAACGATATACCGTGTAATTTGATATTGATATTATTTCCTCCGACCGTTATCGAACGCGAACCGACGATTAACGAGGCCGAGGCGAAGCAACGATTAACAATCGGAATCGGTATCGACACGATCCCGGTACATGCATAATATTAACATTTGAATCGTCTATATTGACTTTATCGCTATTTACGTATATTGTAAAAGACGATAAAAAAATTTCATTCTTTTAATACAGATTTGTATTCCTTCCCATTGTCCGGAACTTGGATATACCGTGAACAATATATATATACTCCCTCACTTTTCCTGTATAACGAGAAGCTGCGCTTTGCATTCATTTACTCCGCTTTTGTTTTGCTTTTTTTTTTTGTCCCGCGTTTCGATTATTCCTCCAAGAATGAAATGAGACGGACTGCTACTACAAAACTCATCCACGCCTATCTTTCGTATTACATCATTCGGTATCTATTAATCGATGACTCATTAGAGTAGATTAAAAATCTTCCCCCTCCTTTTCCCAACGAATCAGATCCGAAATTGCAATGTTATAATATAAGAGAATTTTAAACTGAACACATTTTGTTGAATAAAACTTAGTCGGCTGTCCAGTCATTACAAAAATTTTAATTTGAGAGAAAAACGCCATTTACGGTCCGGGATCTTGGCATAGCTTTTAATAATGATATATTGTATGAATATTGTGTACTTTTTCGCAAATTCAAGTAAACTCGGTAAATCGGCATTTTTCTCTCTAATTGATTGTATATTATAACGCTCCCTATTATTAAAAATTTTAATATCTTGATAAAAAGAGGTTGAGAACCTCTACGTTAGATGGATAATATAAATGCGCCCATATAGCACACAAACTATTTTAGCAATATTAGAGCTGTACCGACGTTGCAACGAATATTCTATATTTTACGGGAGAATTCGTTGGCTCGCCAATTTTCTCTGCCGGCCGCCCGCAAATATAGCGTGACTCGTGCTTTACGGATGCAACACGCGATCGAACGCGATTGCGCCGTTTTTGTTACGAAGCACGAATAAGATGTTCCCACACATAACGCAGAATATTCTAGAACAATATTGCAACAACGTTCTCTTACAATATAGCTGGTGTATTCGAATGTTGCTGGAATGTATATACATATAACTAACTAAGCCGGCTTATACAATCGATCGTAGGTGGTAACTTATAATTAGCAATAGTAATTTCAGAGACGAATTTGACATTGATTTAACGATCCAACAATATGCATCGTATATATGTATATCGTATTGAACCCTTTCTTACATATATAGATATTCCGCTATTGCGCGTTTCCTATCTGCTATCTAGATTGATACAGTGTTTAATAAAATTTGACTTTTATATTTTAAGTTTTTTACAAACAATAATTGCGCGAGATACATGAGGGCAGATTACAAGCGGAAATTTATACAATATTTGCAATATAAGCTTAATAGAGACAAAAAGATAAAATTAGTCGCATAATAATAAAAACGTCAAATGAGCTGTGAAAATTAATGGAGCGATCGATATGTCTACACGTGCACGCGCACGTATGGCTCCGAGAGCGCGAACTCTATACTCGCTAACTTTAATCGCTTGAGACTATCGTGACTTTGATATTTTCAGTGTTGAAACTTTTGACTCTAATTAACCTTTTAAAATGCGCAGTTACAAGAATTTATTTAATATTTTACGTAACTGTATGATCACATTACTCGCGGGCAATGCTTCTGTTACGGAATATAAAATTACGAGAGCTTTTCTTTTTTAAATGTAACTACATATCTGAAATCTTATAATGCAAAAGTCTGTATAATATTTATTACTAGTTTTATGTAATTAAAATAGAAAATTTTGAAGAATTGTTTCGTTAAAAAAAAATATATATAATATATTTGCATTAATAATTTAATTTTTTAATATTGGCAAAATCTACCGTGAACTCAGAAAAAATAATAGGTGTACCGTGTGATAGCTCGTAGATCGTAACTATGGATAATATACATAAAAAAGAAAAAACAAGAGAACCAAAACGAAGAAAATTTATATGTTTGCGGTTCGTAATGATTTCGTTCAGCAAGTAGGTTCATCTTCGAACATTTTTCTAAATTAATATGCGTTAACAATAATTGGAAATGATAAAATTTATTATATTTTGAGGAAAATTCTCTCCAGGTTTATTTATTTATTATATATGTCTAAATTTAAATTACGATTTAACGTTCTTTTCTATCGACTATCACACAATTAAATTTGAACGCTCTCGAGAAATCTGTATTTTGTTCCGTGTCGTCAACATGGCCGAATCCTTTGGACTACTAGTTAATAATTACTAGTTAATAATTAAATGTAATTAGTTTCTTTTTTTCCATCGCGATTGATGCAGTAAAATTCCGATCACTTTTTCTCCGCTATCTTCCTGTTACGTATATCTTCCTATCGTCGTCTCACGTGAGAAAGGAATGATCAATTGATTTCCACTTCAGAATATCGTGATCATCACGTTGAAAGGTCGATGCCGGATAGGAATATTACGCCTTCCGTAAAAATTTTTTCGCGACCATTGCAGCGTTGGAAATTTCCGCATTCGACGTTTTCGCATGCGATATATGTATACATTTTAATGAGCTTATCAATTGATTTGACCCGAAGGACATCCTGTCTACATTAAGGTTGCACTCTTCCATGGATACTTATAATGAAATGAACGTGAAACTTCTTTTCTCAGCTTTCTTTCTAATTTCTTTTTATTTTCTGTCAGAAAAATTTCGATAAATTAATTTATTAACCATCTAATTCTCTTTCTCCTCCTTTTTTTCTTTTGACACAAGAGAATTTGTAATGCACGGTTCTATTATCACCGCATAATAAAGATGGCTATCGCTGAAACAATAATACAATTCAAGAAGTTGACAAGTATAGATACATTTTAATGAGCTTATCAATTAATTTGACGCGAAGGACATCCTGACATCAAGGTTGCACTCTTCAATGGACACTTACAATGAAATGAATGTGAAACTTCTTTTCTCAGCCTTCTTAATTTCTTTTTATTTTCAGAAAAATTCCGATAAATTAATTTATTGGCCATCTAATTCTCTTTCTCCTCCTTTTTTTCTTTTGACGCAAGAGAATTTGTAATGCGCGTTTTTATTATCGCCGCATAATAAAGATGGCTATCGATGAAATAATAATACAATTCAAGAAGTTGACAAGTATAGATACTTAAAAATCAATTTGCATATTTATAAACCAGTGGTTTTGCGATACTGCAGAAACACTACGCACGTACAGATGCAAATGACAGTAATTATATAAGTATGCCATCTAAAATGTATCATCTCTCATTAATAGTCGATTTCACTCAATACGTCAGCCATATGGTAACTCAAGTAGCAAGCTGGCGTTATCTATCGTAATTTTGACGTTAAAATGACGACAAATAACGTTAGCTTGCTACCTGGGAATATAGAGTTGAAGTAAATGTCCCAAAAATATATCGCGTGCAAGTATCCGTTATACCATACACACACACACACATACACAAGCAATCGATTCTCTAAGACTGATCTGTTTGTCTTTATATATTTTTCTCTTTCTTTTCTTACCTCTTTTTTTTTGCGAATCCCTAGCTATATGTGTTTATTTTTTTTTAATCCAGAAAGCGTGCACACATAATGCAGCCAAAAATATTAATATTCTCTTTTTGGAACACGTTCGTATGCGTAGGTGCAGCCACTTGGCGTCTGTTACCAGCGTATCACATGTACGATGCATGAGACACTTTAAATTGCAATATCGCCGTGATGAGCACTGGAAAAAACACTGATTTTAGATACACATGTAATATTACGTCTTATTTGGTCTCCCTATTTTATAGTATTTTTATATTAATTTTTTTTCTTTTATCATGTCGTGACTATAATTCAATTTTATTTTTACTTATTTATATTTTCTTATTCATGTCTCAACTTCTTTTATATTATTTGTCGGCTGATAAAAATTCCGTGTAGTTCGAAACGTTCCGACAGTTAAATTGATAAGAATTAAATCACATTTTATTTAATTTGTAATTACTTAATTTGCTCGTTTACGTCTCCTACGATCTCCAGTTGCTTTACATTACATCCAAGTATAGAAAATAATACCCGTCGTTATTTAATTCTACGAATGTGATATATGAAAAGATAATCAATAATTACCTTATCGACAACTTATTATCTCTCGATCAACGTCTGTGATCAAAGTAACAATCTATTACTTAATTTGCTAAATATAAATATTTCCTTACGATTTTATTTTCAAAATTGTATTCTCGATATGGTATTAGTGTAAAATGCTTTTATTTTATTTTCCAAATAAAAGCTCACCGCGTTTTCGAAAGAATGCATTTTATTCAGATGTTCGCATATATTAGGTTTACTCGTGTTCCAAGAAGCTCTAATGTTTAATATACTTGACAATTGATATTTAACATATTTAGACAGTCTATATTTGCATAGCCAAGTCCGTGTCGAGAGTCGAGAACAGATTATGCAAAGAGTCTACTACAAACATTGTCGGCGATAAAATTTAACATATGCAACGATATCGGTAAAATTTTGTGATAAAGATCTAGAGTTTATAAACAAAATATGATAGTAGAGAAATTGGACAATATTTAACATAATTTCACAGCGGGACAAATAAAAATTGGACAAATCTTGTATTTCACTATTTAATCCTTTCACGTCTGATTTCTTTTCAGAAGAGGAATATATAAAACAGGAATATATATAGTTTAATTATTTTTAGAGATCTTTGGCTGAATACGAACACGAGATCAAAATATGAAAATTTAAAATAACTAATTTAAAGACTAAAATATTTTCCAAATCTAATAAAAAACGTTTATTAAAAAAATTTCTGGAGTCGTTTAATACAAATATGTTAAAACATAATAGATTTAACATAATGGATTCAGAATGCAATGCCAATGAAAATGTATCGACAAAATATATATTAAAAATAACTATCATGCTTATCTTTTAACTTTTACCTGTAGAAATCTTTCTTTTTATATTTACTATACCTTTTTTTAGATAGGATTGTTCATAGAAATTAATATTTGTTAAGACTGGAAAGTGTAGACCTCTGTGGGGGGAAACGAAGACTAACGCATAAAAGATTGGATTATATGATAAAAAAAATAGGATAAAGAAGAAATTAAAAACAACTTTTATTGAGATGCAGGGAAATCACGTACAGGATTACAATAGATATTGAGTCACCTATATTTTGTCGAAGATGCGAATTTATGTTGGATGGTCAACAATGATTTATTTGTAGCGGGCAAACAAATATCAAACATAACATACATATAATAATAATGCTAGCTTAAAAAAATAGTTAATAATCGATAGAAACTTTATACAAGTTTACCAAAAAGTCAGTCTTAAAATATAATATAATATAATTGCCATATCATTAAGACGCTGATGCTTCTTTGGATCTTAAAGGGCAGATCGACTAGCAATATTTGCGAATTATCTTAAAATTTTCATTTCTTAGAGCTATGATATAAGACAACAATGTAGATGTTGAATACTATTTTACGTTCAATCAATTTTGTCACATTACTAAAGTGTTCCCTTCAGCACGTGATACTATTGCACAACATAATTTCAGAGAAAAGAGAAAATATATTCTGTCTGATCATTATTTACTTATTAAGATAAAATATATTTTGTTTAAATTTCAGTTGGTAAATCCTCCGGGTGAGGGTTAAGAAGATAGCATTATGATATAATAAAATGACAATGTGGACATTGAATAATATTACGGTCATTCTCGAATATAGAATATCTACATGCTGTGCTGTGATACGAGCTCGATACAATGTATTCAATTTATAAAATGTGTTGCTTCATTTATACACTGCAAGTTATTATATGTACAACTGTAAAATGTACATCAATAAGTACAATTTGTATTCTTCTGCTAGTCAAAAGAGTCTCTGATCAATTCATGATCGATTTCTGGTCTCAACGATTCAACTCTTTTTGTATTTGATCCAGCGACTTGCCCTTGGTCTCCGGAACCAAGAAGTAAACAAATAAAATGCCGATGGCGCAGAATAAAGAGAATATCCAGAAAGTACCGTAGGAGTCCACGGCGGCGGTCATATCAGAGTAAAATTTGGTGACTATAAATGCCATAAGCCAGTTGAATAGACAGGCGCTGCTCCCAGCGACTCCCTTCACCTCCGGCGCAAAGATTTCCGGCATCATCATCCACGGGATTGGTCCAAAGCCGAAAGAAAATAGTATGAGAAAGACGCAGAGCGGAATGAGCGCGAACCACTTGATATCATCGAAGGCAGTGGTAAATTTAATACAATAAAAGTAAATTCCGAGGAGCAGAGTCATTAGGAACATCACTACGATCGATGCCATCAGTAAAATCCTCCTGCCCAGTTTATCAATGACAAGAGTACCAAGGAACACCGATATTACTTGCACCGCTCCTACGATGATACTAGCTGTACTGGGCTTCATGGAGCTTCCGGCTTTGGTAAAGATGTCCGAAGAATAAAAGATGATGGAGTTTACTCCGCTCATTTGTTGGAAGAGCATCAATCCGTAAGCGATTATAAAGCCTTTCTTCGCGGCCGGGGATTTGATCAAAACTGCGAACGACGCACCGCTCCGCCTGGTTTCTTCAAGCGCCTCACGATGCTGTTGCAACTCGGCTTCAACATTATATTGATCGCCACGAAGTCTGATCAAACTCTTCCTGGCGGCTGCCTCATTACCTTTCTTCAGGTAGTACACTGGAGTCTCTGGCATGAAAAAGAACGCTCCGAAGAAGATCAGTGGCATAACCGCCGAGATAATCGACAGAGTCCACATATCGACAACGTCCCCAAGGACGTATGAGATCAGGATACCTATGGTGAGCATCAATTGGAAGTAAGAGCCGAGCGCGCCGCGAATCTCACTCTCGGATATCTCTGCCGTATATAGCGGGGCAGCTACGCAAAAGGCTCCACCACTGACGCCGGTAATGAATCTACCAAAATAGAACATGAGTACCGAATTCGAGAAGATGATAAGTAGCCAACCAACGGTGAAGGGAACTACCATGATCAGCATGGCAGTTTTCCTCCCGATTAAGTCCGCTAGCATGCCAATGGGAATGCATATCGCACCCGCTCCAAGAGTGGTGAGTGATCCTATCCAGGAGAATTCGGCCGGGCTAATTGGTATATTATAAGCGCTTATTAGGTTCACTCCATTTTCACCGGCAGGCGATGACCAGCCGAGCACCATGCCACAAGCGAGAGCTCCGAGCGTCGCTGCTATGCCTGCCATGTATTGCGGCAACTTCTTAGCTTTACCAAGCTGGCCATTATTAGAGACCAAGGTCTGTTGCGAGATAGTAATCTTCTCGGGCATGGCTTGACCACTTGCTGACAAAAGTGGTGTACTCTCGTCGGTCTGGAAAAGAAATATTAATTTGAATTACAATATTGAATTATAATTTTTCAACGAATCTCTCTCTCTTACGAAACATAAACATAAAACTTTAACAATTTGGATTGGAATATACGGCAATTTTGGAAGACAATATTATTTGTCAATACAACTTGAATACAACGGCTATTTTTCATATAAACTACATAATCCATTTATATAGAATATTCTGTAGTCAATATAGCTTCTATTCAAGAGAATGACATTTATTTACTTCAAAAAAACCTGACAGAAATTATTGTTTAACATTGCCCTATATGTTCTTTCCTTTTTTTTTCATTTTCTTATAATTATGACGATTATTTCTATCTTCTTTTTAAGCTTCAAAAATAAAATTATAATACAAATTAATGAAAGAGAAAATATTAAGAATCTAAATAATTTGTTACATATTATTTCATCGCATCATTTCATCAGCATTTCGGTCAGGAATGTTCGTTAAATATAGACAAAGCGGGGACAAAGGAATATGTTGAAGGACACAGGGATGATATACGTACGGTCGAGCATGTTGCTGCCGCATTTTCGGCTTCCCACACAAAATCCGTTACCATTATGAAATCCTTTTAATCTACTCTAATTTAGCAAAGAAATGCAACGGTCCTATATCGGTTTGACACTTTGACATTCCAGATACCAGCTCGTATGACAGTTCTTATGATACACGCGACTGCATGCGACGCACTACACACGTTATCTCGGACGATTTGACGAAATGACGAGGCGTAGACGACGCGGTATGTACAATACAAGAAACGGAGCATTTGTTGGTTCACTTGCACCTTTTGCACCTCACGCTCTTTCTCTCTTCTCCAACAGCCAAACATAATATCTCTATCTCCTTTCAATTGCAGAAAGTGCTGAAGAATTCCAGCCAGCTAAAATCCACAACAAAACATTCGGAGTCGCACTTGACATCTACCGGCGAAGGTAACAATTAATTGCGCACCGGAAAAATGTAAATAATATCGACATTGTTTATTCTTTTTTTATACATCTTCAATTTTTCCGCGAAGAATTACGGTTCTTACGTCAGGAGTAAGATATTGGGAATACCTCATTTGTATAAACAAAAATTGTTTTCAAATATGTGCCATCTTGCTGTTTATTTATACATTTTATTTTTAATTTTTTATTTATGTAATACAGGATGTTCATTGGCAATGATCCACATGATTTCAAAGGCAGCTGAAATAATCTGACAATGAGTGAAAAAGATTATATGACAAAACTAAGTTTGTTTCACGCGAGCTGCAACTTACGAAATCGAAATTTTTTTCTTGCGAAAGATTCAAGATCTCATTTTGTTTTTATGATTTTTTTGGTGATATTGGCTGGATTCGGGGAGCGCGCTATTAGCGCTATTTGCTTATTCTATCCTTGTTTTACATCTGATGAGCGATAAAGACAGAATGATGCAATAGCGCTAATAGCGCGCTTCTCGAATGCAGCCATTGTAGGAAATATCGAGGCAAAGTTAATGATTGCTCAAAATATTATTTTTACTTATAATTAAGAAAGATATTTCAACTTAATTATGTGACCAAAATGTTCAGTAATAATTAATACGTTACATAAATGATTCGAGATCTCTAGATTTTTAAATTTAAAAAAGTCGCGTATTACAAATCATATCATTGTGACCTTCTTACTTTAGTACGCAGATAACTTGGTGTCATATTGAAGATTATCGCGGTTTACAAATCGTTTGATTATATCTTAAAAATATCATTAATCTTATTTCACCGCATTTACTGATATACAAAATTTTAAGTAATTCCGACCTTCGCATATCTGTATATTTGTTCAACTTCAGCATTTGATAAACATTTTATAAGCATATAATACAGATAATTCTTGTGAACAGCGAAACGAGCGTAAATTGCTGTATTATACGTCACTTAAAGAGGGACACTAAAATTTGTACAAATTTATATCTATGAGAAGTTTAAACTAGCATTTTTTGTCTTTACATTATGCGATTGAGTAACAGTCTCAAAAGAAGCAGATCATATATCGCTTATTGAATAATATCACGTATAACATTATGCAATATCACATTGAGGAAAAAACGTACGGAAAAAGATCATAAAAAATAATGAACAGCGGTCGCGTGATGCTTAATGAAAAAAAAAATCGTTTAGATAAAAGTTTAAACGTTATAGATAACAAGTATTTAAAAACGCGCCAAGTTGCATCATTTCGTGAATTTTAACGTTCGAAGTTAAAGATGCCTGATTTATATTTATCGTTTATATTTATTATTAAATGAAATTGACGTTTGATGTATACATATACAGCGATGCGCAAGAAGTCAGTCTTATTTTCTTCGTTTTTTTTTTTACGAAACGCTAATCGGTTTTTTATTGCATCATAAATTTCCATCAATGACATTGAAGTCTGTAATATCGAGGAGAATAGTATAAAAATGTCAGAGAGAACTCATCCAATTACGCGGAAACTGTCATAAAAAAAAAGAAAAGTTAATATCTACGAACACGCGCGCGTGTTTGTATGACGTTTTAGATGGTGAACGATAACGAAAAACAAGATATAATTCCGCTCCGGTATTCTGATAACAACATGCATGGATTACATAAACAGTATGTGTGATGTAAAGAACGTGACGTTTTCAGTGCACGTCAATTAATCACGATATTCATCTTTTACTGTTAATCTGTCAGAAGTTCGACAATATACTCTTGTTCATACAAGAATGGAATGAAATATTAAGATTTGAATTAAAGACTCTCCGTAATGCGACACGTAATTTGCTGATTTATTATCAGTCCGTATTATCAATGAACGTATTACTTTTGATAACCTGCTATACAATGCGATATTAATATAAAGATTTATTGTAGTTTTATTGTGTGTAAACAGTTCGTTTCTCCATATATGTATAGCCCGCATGTCATTTTGTTATCTAAGATCGTGAACCTTCACCTTTTGCACGAGTTTAACACGATTAATCTTCATTGAATCCCGAGTAATTTCTCTTTCATGGCTCGCAGACTTGCTTGTTCCGCGATGTTACAGTTTCACAGGCCATTTAATAGTTCAAGCATCATCGGATAATGCTAATTGACACTTCATGTATATAATTGCAACGCGAAGCCAAAGTAAACGTCTTGTATTCCGTTATACTCATGCAATATTTGCGCTAAATTTATGGGAACGTTCAACTGTTCAAATGAATGGAATTTTTTCATAGTTACCGATTATTTTATCACGATAATCGCGGTATGTCAATATTTCCCTACGACATTATGCTTCTTAAATTATCGTAGATATCGTAGAAATCAGTGTGATACGAAATATCCGTTCCACATTTTTATTCCATTATATTTGACGATTGTAGAAATTGGATAAATATTTTCTCTTTTTTATTTGATCAAGAAAAAATGTGTCATTCGTGTCCTATTTATTCTATCCTAGATGCAATTCAGCATCGTTTTAGCAAAAATGACAATTTCTGGTTTTGTGACTTTGTATTTTAAGGAGCCAATGTAAGCTCTTGCAACATTTATAAATGTTCAATATAAACACTAACATCGAATTATTGCATAATGTTATCGCGTGAGCGCACGTCGCAGCGATAACAATGCGATATAGCGTCGAGTACCAAGGGTTAAGTTTTAAGTGTCGATGAGATTAAACACGATTCCGCGAGTGTATTGACAAACTTTACTGCCATAATTGCGGGGTATATTCGCCTATAATCGCGCGATGGAGTCATACGGATTGGAAAAAAAAAATTATTATCCTCCGTAATATGTGTATGTTGTGTTTCAAGAATATATAACACAAAAATGTGTTTATGTGCGCGAAAAAATATTGTGTCGGCGAGCTGTACGAACAGATAAGGTATACCACCTTAGAAATCTGATTGCGACCAGGATGTGATTGCAAACAGGATGTGAATAATCGAAATATGTTATTTAGACTTGATCTACTAATTCCAGATCATCAAATGACATCGTCATATAAGATAAAAGAAAGTAACGTAACAAAATAATGTAAGAAATGAGAGTTTTCTATTCAGCAATTCGATTTGCTTACACGCGAATTTCTGCGAAGCTTATCCGTTAGAACGCATTCACGACTATCGTTATCTTGCACTTGTCTTGCTAAATGCCAAATGTGTTAGTGATGTGCAATACCGTGGTATGTTGAAAATCGTTTGTGATGTATCAGATATTATTCTTTTTTTTCTTTTGTATGACAAATATCCAAAGACATTCAAGGTATATTATGAAAAGTTGCTAAATTTAAATTGTATCTTTAAATCTGACTGTACAATTACGGTACAATAATGGACAAACAAAATTATTAGAATTAATTAAGAATAATATTCAAAAGAAGTAGGTATTTTTACATAATATACATAGGAAATATGAATAATTTATGATATGTTGTCATCGTTTTGAATATCTAACATTCTTTTCGCATTACAGCATACAGATGTGTGCTCGCAAATACCTCGAAAATATGTATTTAATCAACAAATGTACTAATTAAGCGCAGTGATTGCTGAAAGCTTATTAAATGGAAATTAAACGGCACCTTATTTTCGCACCTGCTCGAACAACGCATATTTCAATGTTAGAACTCGTCGATCGCGTCGAAAATGATTTATATAACGATCCGTGTGGTTGGTTTCTTATGTAACAACCCGAGGAGGTACCATCCGTAATTTTCGTTTTGTCGGGTTTTTCCGTTCGTTCATCGAAACGCCCGCGCCGCCGGCCGGCTCGCGGAAATCGACGCGAAAAATACTGCAGACTCGCGTTAACGTCGTAGTAAGCTGGCGAAATCACAAGTTTATTAAACCATACGCATAAATCGCAACAACTGAACCGCCGGTGTATGGATTTCCCCCTTATCTTGCGTATTTAATGATTGCGATACTGCACAAAAACCGAAAGCATTCAATGCAAAGTCGCACGTGTGGATATTAACCGCGGAGCTGCGAAATGTCTTAATTAAATGTAGATTAATATATATTTTCATATATGTACTCTCTCATATATATGTATGTATTTATCAATGTATTTTTCTTTAATATATTCCGTGCATTGAACTAAAAATGTCAGAAAATGTAGAATAGCGCAATGTAGAAATGAGTGTGCGAATTAATAATAGATAAATATGATAAATTGCGATACGTCTATTTTTCAACGATGGCTACTTTTGAATAATCTATAACTGAATCATGCCATATTTAAGAATATAATACATTCACTTGCAATTTTATACGCCATGTGCGTCGATGTGTGTATATATTTTAGCATATATTTTACATATGCGTGTATTTCGACTCTCCAATTATTTTTCGTTACACAAAGTTATAAATAGAATTCTAATTTAAATCGTAACGAATTATAGATAAACTAAAGTGGGCTTAAAAATGACGTCGATGCGAGTATTTACGCATTAAAAGAATTCGCAGAGTAGGAAAAAGACATACGACGTAAAGAGTTTATAAGCATGCATCGATAACGCGCGGCGGTAACACTACGTTTTAAATATATTATTTTGAACTTGAACCTATATACGCGGCGTTGCATTACGAAGATAAAAACCGCGTGACGAATTCGAATTCGGACGAGCATGTTTTGCGAAAATACGTGAAAATTCAACGTGCTTAACTCATTCTTAACAACCATTATTTTATCGTGCTACTCGACAAACGCTCGCAACGCCTTTTGCGCGCAGTGTCACTCGCATTGGGGTATATTGGGGCGCGATTTATTTTAAAAATTGACAGGCCCGTGTGTGTGCGCGACGTACCTTACTTATTATTTTTATATCCGTCCAAAAAGGGATTTAATATTGATTAAACCCCTTACAGGATCACGGCAATACTGATAGCTTTCATAATAAAATGTAATCTTTAATCATAAGATTGTCATCACACATTGCCTGATAAACATAGTATATCGCTCTTCAGAGCGATAAAATCCAAAATTACACTATGTTACATTTTCCACGTTAGCAAAAACAAATATATACGAAAAGGAAAAGAAGGAAAAGAAACAAAGGAAAATGCGTCAAAGGAAGAGAGATGGACGAACGTCGCGTCGTTATCGGCGCGTGGCTGAGAAACTGTAATTTAGCGAACTAATTAAAAAATGTTGATTACATACCGTGACCTTCCTCTGGTCGTACGAAACCTCCTCGATAGTCAACGGTCCCTCGTCGGGGTGGTCGCGGGTATACGGAGGGAACGGCTGGCTATCCTAAAACCGCGAGCTGAGTCGTACTGACCAGCGCGTGTCGTGGCGTACGGCGGAGTATGCGGCGGAGACCCGCGACGGTAATCATCGGCCCCGGCAAGAATTCAATTCTTATCAGTCGCATGCAGTATGTCGAACGCCAAGATATATACGTATATGTATATCTTGATTTAATCGGCGCGGTTGTTTGCGCGCCGACACCGCGCAAATGGATCCGCGAAACGAGACAGGTCATCCGCACCATTGTATATTTCCTTGTTCACATTATCCCTGTTCGGTTCCGTTCGGTTCCGTGTTCCGTTCGGAGTAATCGGCCCGGCTAGCGCGAGATTGCGATGTCCATGCTTGGTCCGGCTTTCCCGTTCCATTCGACGCGCGATAATTGCACAGAAATGACGCGAGATCATCGTCTTGGGGATTTACGAAATAATAAGTAAGCAGCGTTATATCGAATGTGTAAAAATGCTGGAATTGTTCTCTCTGTGTACATCTGGATCACAAGTTTTTTGGTGCTACCACCGAACGTGGTAGCGAAACGTCAGAAATAATAAAGATAAAAGTACACTATTAAATTCGTAGTGTCAAATTATACTCAAATTGAGAGTCATTTTTTATCATTCCTGTTGGTCGCCACTGCTCTTACTCAATATGTCGTTAATTCAACTAAAACGATGTTATAATTTAATTAAACCAATAAAGTTAAAATAATACTGTTTTATATGTTAAAATAATAAATTTTGATACACACATATATGCATGGTAGTTAAAAATAACAAAATGTTATTTAACTCAAGGTATTGATTTAAATTGCTTCTTTTAATATTTAACAGTGTAGCTCCGTTTTTTATGTCGTCAGAAAAAGTGCGTCGCGTCTTTAGGACCACACGTTTGAAGAATTTAGTCCTAAAAAATAAATGACGTTTCTATTAACTTATTTTGCAATGTTGCAATGTATTATCTATATTAGTAGTCGAGCTTGTTGAAAAATAAACTATTTTTCTCTTCTATTCCACTCTATATTGTGACATTTCTTCTGTCCTACTACGATTAAGGCTACTTGCAGAGAACAAAAAACAATACCGAAAGCGGAATACAAGTCTCCTAGAGTTCGCCAGAGATATTCAGTTACAGAAATTTATGGATATAAAAATAATAAATCTTACGTGAATTCTCAGGAAAGGCGGAATACAATGCATCCACTTATTTTTCCCCCGTAGAACAATTATAATCACACTCGAGGATTTATTCTTTTACGAAAATCTTAACGGTGCATATTCGATCCGATCAAAAGGGAAGAGAAAAATCTATTCTTGTATTTCTTTTTTCTTTTTCAGTGAACTCGCATGACGTTAGTTTCTGGATATATGTGATCGTAATTTATTTGTATACCACTTTCAGATAACGTTATAGTGCATGCTAGATTTTTCTAGAATAATTCTCAGTGATTGGTATTTTTTCTATCGTCACAGTGATTCACAATTCGAATACCATTCCGGATTTGCGCGCGATACAACTGATAAATAACTGATAGGTTTCATATTATCCGTGTTTTATCTTTTATCGAGAAACCCAGATATACAGATTTCGAAATCGATAACAATCGCTGAGAAGATGAGCAAATCGCATAAAACGTGTTTAAAATATGAGCAAGTCCATTTAGTGTCTTTATTCAAGTGATGGATAAATCAATATTTAACAAATGTAATAATGCTGACGTATCGTCGGATCGCTCATCGGACTTGGTATTTAATTTCATCATGACAAATGATGGCCAACATTTTCAGTTTCTTGCCTGTAAACATCGTTAGGTAGTAACTTGGCAATTGCGACGTGATAATTATAGTGTAGTGCGAATTTCTATTATCGATAATGCTGTCATAAATTATGGATTCATTTCTTCTATTGTAAGCTGTTATTTTGGAGGAGAAATTAAGGTCCACTAAGATCATAATAAATTTTAATACTTTAGAATTAAACGCATTTTGATAAATCTATGGAGGTAATAACTGGATTGTAACCCATAATGTAAATGATCCTTAAAGCATAATTTATATACACGATGTTTTGATTAGTAATTAATGCATGGCGTAAATGCATTCAACGTCAAAAATGCCTCTTGCTATCAGATTTAACATTTTTGGGTCAAGCGTCGCCAGATAATTTAAGTATATTTTTTAGTATATTCATCTTTTGAGAAAGAGAGAAAATGCAAATTATACATTTGCACCACATTTACGAGACCTTCGATTCACATTTATTTCAACTTTCTATAATTCTGGCAATTTTTCTAATAAATAATATGTATACATAATTCTGAGGCAGACTTGATTATAAACATTAATTAACTTGTCGAGTCATATCCATCAATATTTTGTTACTATGGCATGGACAGGGGATTATCAATAATTATTATCATTATCTTGTTGCTTGACATATGAAAAGAAAGATTAGATTACGAATGGCGTATTATAATAGTTAGAAATTATAAGCAATTTTGTCGAATTAATCGTCGATATAGAATTATTAACTTTTTGTTGTAACATTTAGAAGAATTAGATTATAGACAACGAATTATATTAGTTAGTTATTTTGCCTTAAACAATTTTATCGGTTAAATTTTAATTTCCGGCATCGGAGATATTATTAAAAGATTATATTATCGATTCTGAACAAATTCTTATGATGATTATCAATTTCCTCGGGGACCCCCAGAAATTGCCGAGAATCCGGAGATAATTGAAAAGTACCGATATTTTATTTGATATATATTCGGCTGATATTTCTATATCTAAAAAATTAACTTTACAATTCAAGATTATATATATTTATGATTTATTATTATACAGAGATATTTGATTTCATAAATAAGAATACATCATTTACGATGTAATAATATCATATATCTATATTGCCGCGTAATAAGATATTTCTGTACAATTATCATTTGCATAATCAAATACGAATGATACAATATAATATTGCAGTTCTAAATAAAAATAAAATATTGTCGAGTCGAAAATATATTTGTACATAATAAATTACTATTATCAGCTATTTATTCATTATCTTGTTAGTTCGACCCTTTAATTATTGGTCTTTAACAATATCTACCTAATACGTCTCTCTTTTCGATAAAGTCTGTGTCAAATTACACATTGAAGATTGAGAATTACGAATTAAAGATTATAGAATATTCGGCTGACTGATCAAAACGAATCGATTTAAAGTTAAAGTATGATTGATCAAATTCTAATTTTCAATTCGTAATCCTCGATCTTCAAGATGTGTATAGTTTTGACATGGGATTCGAGAGCTAGATTGGATTCGAAAATACGCGCCGGTGAGCGGCGCGCGTCTCGCGGCCGGAAGTAGATCGCGTCATCTCGGCGGACCTGCGCGGTCTGCGCCCTGCGCCGATCCGACTAATCTGGACGGTCGACTTCCGCCGTGGCCGGTTTACGCAACACGCAACAGACGAATAATCTGTCGGCTGGTCGGTTCTCGGTTCTCACAGGCGTTTTCTCTCGTGCGAGGATTCTCAGCGAAAAGAAATGTTGCGCGTCGTAGCGACACGCGTGGCCTCGGCGGCGCGCAGCGCGATGGTGCCGCGGGGCTCGGCTGCCGTCGTCGGCACCCAGTGCACCAGGTCAGCCCACGGCGGTCCCAAGGAGACCGACGAGGAGTTCGATCAGCGATATGTGAATTTCTTCAACCGCAACGACATCGATCACTGGGAGATCCGGAAGGCCATGAACGATCTGGCCGGTGAGCGAGTTGATTGCCTCCTCGACCTAAACATCCTGGACCATTGAAACGCGACCCCTCGAACTGACCGTGATATCCGTTCGCCTGCGCCGCGAGGAGAACGCGACGTCCGTTCCTTTTGATTGCATCGCGTTTTGCGGTTGACACAAATTGTTTACAGTGTTTTGGAACTGCTTTTTAAATCGTAGCTTCTATTAAAGTTCTATTAAAATTCTGTTAAAACTTGCGAAGTTGTGCCTGAGAAACAACTTTTCCTGATATTTTCTTTCTGACGTTTACTTTAATTGCTAAAAGTGTCTCACTTTTTAGTCGTTAATTATTTAAACATGTAAGAAAAGAAAGAAAAGAACAACTTATTGACTAAAAAATCTACACTGGAAAATCAGAACATTGTTTGATAATCTATTAAATTATGAAGTAAAAATGAAATATTCACATTTGTATCTACCTGTATATCATACAAATATTTTTAAATTTTAGATAGCTGCAAAGACTGTCACGATAATATTTTTTCTTTCATACTGGTCTATTATGAATACATATCTGTGTACCGTTATAAAAAAAATAAATTTTATTTTTATTCTGTTTAGGTATGGATCTTGTGCCAGAGCCAACGGTTATATGCGCAGCGTTAAAAGCTTGCAGAAGGTTAAATGACTATGCGCTCGCTGTAAGGTTCCTAGAGTGTGTAAAAGATAAAGGTGGACCACACGCCGACAAAATCTATCCCTACATCATTCAAGAAATTAGGCCCACTTTGAACGAGCTGGGTATTAGCACGCCTGAAGAGCTAGGATACGACAAGCCAGAATTAGCCTATGAATCGGTGTATCATATGTAATGAACGAAAAACTATGCTGTATAAATTCTAGTATTTATATATTCTTAGCTGCTGCCTCGGATGCAAACGTTAAGAGAACAATTTGTCAGTAAAACTAAACTATACACATGTATCTGCGTAGTCAGCAGCATTGTTGAATAAACAACCACAATTATATTAACGTCTGTTGTTCATGAAAAATCAAAACAATTTATAATACTTTACGTGAGACGCGCCAGAATTTTAATTAGAGATTTAATTACAAAGATATAAAATTTATAAGGATTGTGGACAGAATTGTAACCACCTTCGACACTTTTACCGAAGGAAAAAAAAACTGCAATTTGTACTTAAAATTAAAATTGCTTGTCGGATATCCTTATGTCTTCTCTAAAGATATCCCTGTGTACTATCTTAAGGACTGTTGGCTTAATCTTTTTTTTCTTCTCTGTGCTTCATAGCTGTGTTGTAAACAATTGAAATATATACAGTAGTAGTACGTAGTACAATCAGAGACTGATCACTTTTAATTTCGTATAATTGGAATAGAATATGTAGAGGTAAAATTGAAGACTACGATGACATATTTACAGACTATATGACATGGAGATTGGGATATACATCAGCAAAGTCATATACACATATGTCTATAATTATCTAAAGTCGTAATACACATTTTTTTTCTTGCTTTTCAAATGACATCCAACTTAATTTATGCTCGGTATGTGCTTTGTTACAAACAACAGAGGGAAAATATAACATACTTATCTTACACGTGAGTACCGATATATTACATCATTAAAGTAGTGGCCCTGATATAAAAAAAAAACCGCAACAATTAGTATCTAATCATTATGATAAGTTTTTAATAATATATTTATCACTAACTGCAACTACTTTCCCCTATAATGTTATAAAAATCTCTTTGGTATTATTACACACGGTCTCGAGGGCAGTTTGTTGTTTCAATGTTACGATCTTCGGAAATACCGCTTTGCTCTGCATTATCCAATTTACAATTAGATAATACTGAACAACTAAAATTATAAAATATCGTTTAAATCGCTCTACGTTTAACGCAGATATGTAATATAGAATTATACACAAAGAAAAGCCGAGGATAGAAGTGCAAAGTCGAAAAATTACTTTAGATAAGAAAAAATTCTACTTTTTGCTACCGTAACATTGAAACAAGATTGCACGCAAAAAATACACTTTTTGTCGCCTTAGATACATTATATAAAAATTGGAGTGATAATTTTAAATACCATGACACAGTTCGACTATTTAATGTAAAATAGAATTGATTACTTTTGATTACCTTCAAGTGGAATGAAGGATAATATATATGAGTCCTGGTTTTTACAATCGCATACCCTCCTCTTTAGAAAATTAGTACATACATCGTGATTCCATAATTCTCGAGGTCAAGAACGTTAAAAATAATCTTTCATACAAATATAATATACTAGGTGTTTTTCTCTTTTACCTCGTTGGTGAAAATCAAATGACGGCTCGTTATTGATTACGCTAATCGAAGCAAATACACAAGTGGTGCAATATAATTTCTGGTAAAATAAGACTATAGACACACGCCTCTCGTTGGTGCGTATTGAAATTGCAAATTCATATATTCTGTATTGTTGAAAAAACATACATCTTATATCCTATTTGTACCCGTCAGAAATGCTTAACTCTTTTTTTTTGTCATTATTTCTACTATCGCGATACTTTATATATTATATGTACTAGCCTGTTTTGCATATCTTGACTATTTAAATTTAAAGGAAATTCCAAATAGTCAAGATAAATGAGAAACGCCCATTGTCTGTATTGTTATATAGTTACATAACTCTGTGATAAGAAAGTTATCTTGATAATTTTTTCACTCGTACACTTCGAACAGATTGATACGATTCATTCGACTCGATGTCTGAGCCCTGTTTTTTTACCCACAAAAATAAATTCCTTCTCTACGACCAATTTCTTTTTGGTAATATTATTACTATATTATATAATATTATATATTACCCAACGAGTAAAAATGTCCCAAATCGGGACATATGACAAGATCATATCATAGGATGTCTTTAAGACATCATATGTCCCGATTAGGAATATACGGGTTGTCTGGGTAATAAATATTATATTATATAATATCATTATTAAAAAATTGTTTCTCTCGTTTACTTTTAGACACCCGCGGGAAAGCCTTGTGCCTTTAAATTTTTGAAAATTATCTTGTGCCATTAACAAAACTGAATGAGTTATTTTTGCTGCAATTGCGGAAATAATCGAGCTTCGTGATAGATTATTTTGAGTAATTAATGAAATCAGGTATAAATATTTTCGTATAAATTCTTTCCATAGAAAATATTAATAAAAGATAAATAGTCTTTGGTGTGTATTCCCATGCATCAACCTGGCTCTACGACTAGAAAATATGTGCTTACCTCGCAGTACCGGAAAATACAAGTATTAATGCTTTTCGATTTTCCAGTAAACAATGCGCGATAGATAATTATCATCGAAAACAGACACGCCTGACATGACAATAGACCTCTTTGAAAATTAATACTACATCCGAGGAATTGGATTGCAAGTGAATACCCTCAAGCGTCTATGATGAATCTTGAGTACAAATACGACTAATCCTAATTCATTCCATTCTCATGTTCAGATATAACCGCCGTTTGACAACGACATATTCAGCAAGACATGCTACACAGTACAGTGACTCAAAGAGAAAAAGAAAACACAACACCAATCGTTACTAATTCTTGCACACGTTTATCCCTTCCGTGTATCACCGCGATGCACTGACAGCATGTATAGGTGGTACGGATCGATTATTTTTTTTTTTTTTTGGATTAACTAGATTACACTCGACGTGTTTATTCTGGGCTAGATACAGTTTGTTGTTGTTGACTGTCCTCGTCCTTAACAACATCGGCCTGCATGGCCTTCGTTAGAACGTTGGCGTCCTTTAATGATATTACTTGAAGTACCTGATGTTCCCCAGCGGCATTTATCATAGTCATAGGGTGGCCTTGTATAGCGACGGCCTCGATGGTGGTGTCCCCGTTTCCTGATTCGACCTTGGGTACCTGAACCATCGGTGTCACCACTTGCATCGTACCGTCGCTCTGTATATTGGCCACCATAGTTTGATACATACTGGCAGACACTGGCACTGTGATCACTCCTGAGACTGAGACAGGATATCCTGAAACAAACGTACAATGAGCGTTCTACGCTCGGCCCGCGATGAGGCAGTTGCATCTGTATTGCAAACTAGAAAATTATAAAAGAAAATGATAAACAAATATCTCAGATAAATTATATACTCACAATACGACAATGTCAAGAAGCTGTTTGCAAAGCACTAATATCGAACCAATACGGTCTGTGCACGATCAAAAAGTTGTGTTGTTCGCACTACGCATTCTTCATTCGACAATTTTACCCTCTATCGTAACAGTTAATAATTACTAGTTTACGATACAGTCGAACATCTATTGGATTACTAATCCTTAATTAACGAGGCCTTACGTTCTTCCTTAACTGGCATGGGCGCGGTCTGTCAGATCACTGCAGTTATTCACAAACGAAACAATAGTAAAACAAAATTACTCGTATTATTATCGAGTGGGAGGTAAACAGAGGGTACAGGTTTCAGACTTGAGAATAAGGAAAACGAAAGGAATGAACAGAGGTCTGTGAGACCGCTGCGTGCCAGTTAAAACCTTATAAATACGAAATCGCACTTCGCGTAAATTTAAAGACGCAGAGACAGAAAGAGAAAGAGAGAGAGAGAGAGAGACAGTACCATTTAATTAGAGAGTGCGCTAAGAACAAGGTGTATTTACTATGACTCAATAATTCTTCGGCACGCTCTTTCAATTGTGAGATCGAAATACAGTTTACGGTCTATCTAAGCAAATCAAGGCGTTTATGAGGGACAGCAAGTGTTTAAGCCGTTTGCAGAAATCAAAATTTCATCATCACACAATACACATGATACTTTCGAAGCGTATAAATGTTAGCATTGACATGTTACTTATTTCAAGCAGCTTAAACACAGGCTGCTAGAACATAATATATAAAAAATAATGGTACATCAACAAAAAATACTCTATGTACAGCAAGTTTATTTCACTTCGTTTAATTAAAGTCAGTAAACCAATTTTTAATAGTAAATATAATCGTAGAACAGTTTCTTCCGTCATCATGATTGCGACAACGGACTGCTTTAGCAATAGTTTGTTGAGTCGAAAATTTTAAGAATCCAATGGCGATATGCCATTTATAGTCATTTACACATCATATATTTTTAATTATTAAGAAAAATTTCTAAAAGTAATGCAACATGTACTCTTACAAACAAATACCGTAATAGTATAATTGTATTCTATAAATACATGGCATGTGCATGTCATCGCTGAAAAGTAGTATCTACATGCATATATAAATCTACATGTATATATAAATAAATGCTATCTTACAAGAAAACCCACGGAAGTGTCCCCCCCCCCCCATTTTAATGAGCTTTTAAGGTCACTTGGACCAAACTGCGATTAACTTAATCGTTGATTAATCCACTGGAAATGACCAATAGCATTTGTCAATCTGCTTAATGAGCAAATGCAATTGGCACGCATCATTTCCGATGGACTAATCAACGATTAAGTTAATCAGAGTTTGGTCGAAGTGGCCCTTAGTATGTTGTTCTTTAAATAAAAATAAGGGACATGTATTTTTTTATACGTGCCCATACGCGTCTTTCGAGTCGAATATCGAGCCGAAACTATAAAAGATAGAAAATCATCAGACTTTTTTAAAGCAAAAGTTAAATGATTTAAAAAGCACTTTAAAAAATGACCAACATTTTTTATAAATTTTTATTTTTATAAAAATAAAAAAATTAAAATAAAATTTGCATTTTGTCATTCTTTTCATCTAGAGAACAACATACTAAAAGCTCATCAAAATCGGAGGACACTTCCATGGATTTCCTTGTTAGTTTGCAAAAATCAAGTAACAAGTAATATAAATTTATACATATTTCAAAGTGCAAAGATTCGCGATTAATACTTTTAATATGTCTGTTATATAAAAATTACACGTAAGCGCACCATGGATTCTTAAAGAACAAAGTTTCAAATAAAGCTGTGCATAGCTCCATTTATATAAAATTACTCTAAATATATATACAATACGAGGCAAATACATAAACTAGTCCAGATCCTACTTCGTTACGCAAAGTAGTATAAACACATAGAAACATGATTCTTGATTGGAGCATAGCAGACAGCATGCAAAAAAAGATCCGGGACCAATAAAAACGAGTCACTGCTCAAGTAGCTCCTGGCCGGCGACAGTGCAGAGCCTATAAAAAACTGTTTTACCGTGTCCGTCTTCTCCGGTAAGAATGATCTGGCCGTCTTGACCTAACGTCGCTTCTGTGACAGTGTTCAAATCGACGGCCACGCTAGCACCTTCTGTGCTACCAGCTACTTCTGCTAATGCTTGCACATCTCCTTGACTCGTGTGGATCTAAATGCAATCGCAAATAAGATATTACATGATTTATATTACGTGCGACACTAATATTTACAAATTTAATTTACTAGTATTAAGAATTTCATATAAATTCTGTTAAGTTTAATCTAAATTTTAAAAGAAATAATAGAGACCAAAAAGATAAATTTAGAAACAATTAAAAATGTTTAAAATTATATATTAAAACTATTGCCACGTACAGCATTATCTGTTCAGTGATTATTATAATCTGATATTTTGTTATATTAATATCTATTGCATTATAACTTTGATTCTTTAAACTGAAAATGATCTACAAGTATAATAGACGCAAGATATCTGTTACAAAATCCTATCTTTAGACGGTATTTATAACTCTTTGTGTTCATATATGTACTTGTATCTTGTATTGATTTTACAACTACAACAGTTTTCAGTCCATATTGACCTTTAGTATTTCTCTATGTATTTCTCTGTGTCTATGCAAGGAATGATCGAATTCATGTGCCACATTATATGTATATCGATTTAATATATCTCAATTCTCTATATTTTATATGTATTATAAATATATTATGATATAATATAATTATTATATCAAATATTGCACTGATTCTATGCCATTTTGTAAAAAAAATGCATATTTTCGAGAAGTCTTTAGAGATTTTTTATATTAAATATTTGTGATTTTTTGGAGAAGACTTACAGTAGCGACTCCTTGAACTTGGGCTGTTGTACCATCTGGTAATGTAATAATCGGTGTATTAGGATCCACCTGTATAATAGAAACTGTTCCATCTGGATTGGTTATTGTCTGCAATACAGTTGTCGGATACTGGGTCATCTGTTAAACAATTTTAAGTCTGTTTCATATGTATATATATATATATATCATATGATGAACTATGTATATGATAACGAGTATGTTCCATTTGACGCTCGTGAGCGTCATTCGTCCTTGTTTAACATCCTGGTTAAACAACAAGGATGAAATGATTCTAAGAGCGCATTTGTTAGAGCTAAATGGAACATACCCGATGGCTGTGCATCTCAAAACATTATGGACTGTCAATCTTAACAAACATTGAAATAGTGAAAGGCAAAGTGTATCAAAGTAAAAAAACAAAATATATCTTTCGATCCTAAATCTTTCGAAGTTTCGAAAGAGTAATTGTGCCTATATGTTACTTCAAAATAACAATAAATAATACTTTTGAAATGCAGCCCTGTGTGTATGTGAATCAAGAGACGTTATTTTTATAATATTAATTCTAACTAGAATTTCAATTTTAAAATACTAATAAATTTAATCTACAAACATTCTATCACTAAAGACAGATTATAAGCAAATTAATGTATTTTAATATACGTCTAACTTAATTATAAAATCTAATATATGGCATAACGAAAAAAAAGCCGAATTAACTCAAATAAGGGAAACCAAACACATTAATAGAAATGACTTTGCAAAGAATATTCCAGATTTTTGATTCATTCTTTTTCTATAGAATACAGACTGTAGAAACAAACGAAAATCAGGTCTTGAAAAATTGAGAAGCTTTAGACTAGAAAAATTACTAATATTTTTTTAAATATCAAAATAATACTATGAATCTCTTTAATAGTATAGCGACCAAAAATTCATATTGTTTCATGTCATTCTATATCTATTTTTAAAAATTCTATTTTTATATAAACTCCATCCACTCCCACCTGAGTGGCAGTGGCAAGAGCTGTGGGAGACGCGGCAATGATTTGTGCTGGCGAAGAGTTTCCCTTAGATGAATCCGTGCTGTTGAGGCGAACGACTCCCACCGTCTGCTGCTGTTGCGACTGTCCTCCATTTTGCCCTTGACTCGATGATGGATGCGACGAGGAATGAGGCGTCGCTTGTTGTATTAGAACATTAGACTTATCGTCGTCTTCGCTAAACGCTGGTAGAAGATCTTCTCTTCCGTGGTATTTATAACAATTTATTACAATTTGCCGTAACGCGTGAGTCCAGGAGATCTGCAATGAATTGCACTGTCCCAATTTCCAGTTTAACATCCAATCAATGAGTTTTCGAATAGATTACTCGCTTAAGCAATTTATGTTCATTATATATTTTATTTATCAAATTCATAAAACAGTATAAAGAATCTAAGAAATATATTTTTTGCGTCGAATTTCAAAATTTTTAATTATTTCTCTGAATTATTAGCCTGTTTGTATTTTTAATAAATATAATAATTTTAATAAATACAATATTTTTTTTTTATTCTTATTAACATGACATAAATCTATTTAAAGATATTTCAGTATTGTAGTAGAACGATAAACAAAGAATTGAAAATATTTTGATTGATTTTACGTACTTTTTGTTTTTCGTCCTCCGATCGCGCATCCATCCGGACGTTAGCCCAAGGCAATTCTTTGGGCCACCAAGGAGGTCGCGTACTATCTCTTCCCCAACCAGGCTTGCCTCTGCCTGTGGAATACTTTAACATCAACGGGATGAACGCCCTGAGTTGCGCCTGTGTCATCTTCTCCACCGGGGTCGGTATACCGTCGATTATAAGCGGTGGTAATTCGAATAATGACGGATCATCCTGCACGGGCGGAGGCGCTTGTTGTGCAAGTGCGTTCTCCAGCTCTTCCATAATAACGTTTCTTAGATTTTTAACTACGTCTTCTAATGGTTTTGCTCCAAAGACTTTGTAACTACTATTTGGTTTGCCTGGCGTAGCCACTAATACTACCGCCTGTTGTCCCACTCGCGTAGCAAATTCGTCAATAGTTTGCTGTAAAAGATTCGATAATGACATTGAGAATATGAGAATGTATGTAATAATGAAAATGCGATATTCATGCGATCAATTATATCAGAATTGCACTTACTCTAAGCTTTCTTAAAAGTCTGTTTTGCTGTCTCTTTCTGATACTGGGATTGGTTTCGAAACTGTGAGGTCGTTTTCGTTTCTTGGCTGATACGATGGCAGCAGCCGCAGCAACGCCTACAGGTCCTAAAGATTTTTTAATGCAAAAAAAAAAATGTTTTAATTGTTTCAACTTTATACCTCTTGATATGCCAATATAAGCAAGAAAAATAGAAAAAATATTTTCAAATTTCAAATTTCGATAATAAAATAAACGCTTATTTATAAAGCAAAAAATTTGACAAACAACATTGGCATATCAAGAAGTGTCATTTTCAACAAAACAAAGATGCGTAAGCAACAATGAAACAATCGATCTGTTTCTTTTAGCTGCACTGGCTGAACTAAACTGAACTGGTGCAATAAGTTGAAGTGAGACAAGTGTATTTTGTTTCCCTCTAACTTACGGCATCAGTGTGCACCAGTTCAGCCAGTGCAGCTAAAAAAAAACAGACCCAATGAAATAGTGAAACGTGATTAGGATCGAAGATTATTGAAGAAGTTTTGAGATTATAAATGATCGGGTAATTATATCAAACTATATAATATGATTTATGATATTGAACTGACTGTGCAATGCAAAAATAATCATATTAAAAAAAAAAGTTTTATAAATCCGTTTGAGAAAATACCAAGAAAACATAAGATATAAAAAAAAATAAAATTCTATAGAGACATAATAGAACTTTATTATATTTCACATCTAGATGAAAATATTAAAAAAATATTGGATCGTATTCATTATTAAGAATTGAGAGAGAGAGAGAAAACATTATTTGCCGAAATAATTTTATTTCTCTAACTAAAAGTATGAATTTGATCCTTTTATAACACTGGCTGATATATATATTCTAATTTTTGTTATAATAAACAAATCTGCTTCATTTTAAACAAAATAGCACCATTTAAGGTAATATTCCGCTTTTTAACTTCAACTTCCATAACAGAATCTTGTCTCGGTTATTAATTATGAATACAATCCATTGTCATCCAACATTAATCACATAAAGCAAATAAACACACAAACACTGTAAAATGTACAATTATCATGTTAGTCTGTAGTGTAATTGCAAATATACATTTTTACTTTAAAAACTTTTTCAAACATTATCGTGATTGGCTTTGCAAATAATGATATTCAAATACAAATCATATACATATTTTATATACGTATATAAAATATGCAGTTTGCGTACTGTGCAATTACATACTGCCTCTTGGGAAAAAAAAAACGTTTTTTAACATCAATTAATTCAGCTCATTATTCTGTGCATAATATTATTAAAGTAAAATTTAAACAAATTAAAACTTTTAGAAATAAATATTTCATATTTTATGTCATAATAAGTCAAATTAAAGTATAAAGTATTTTATTATACAAACCATTTTTTCAAACCATTAGTCATCCTCTGTATTTTTTTTACACAGAGTATTAGCAAAAATAAATTTATATAAAAAAATTTACATAATTACTTTTTATTAATATTTGCTATATGATACGCTGTTTCACGTATACAACGAATACAATTTCAATTTAATTAATTATATTATAGTGATGTAAATTCCTGAAGAAAATTATCTTTGACAATATTAATGTACAAAAAGTTGCAAATAATTTCAATGAGTCACACTTGATACTGTATATATTTTATATGTTTGTGTATACTGTATAACAAGAGCATCGTATCCTCTTACTTGAAGTTTAATGATCTTGCGGGAAGAGATTAGCCATAACGCTAAACAACACTCTCGCAGGACGAGATAGAGCATCCCGTTTTATAATGTGCTTCATCCATAAATAAAGGTAGTTAAATAGGGATAAATAAACAAAAAAGTGAAAAAGCGAAAAAAAATCACCATTAATGTTTTTGAATTGCCAACCTGCTGCGGCGAGTTGCGCTGTCACATCGTCATCCATCGCAGCCGAAAGGAGATCTCCTTCCTCGTAGGCTTCGGACTCGCTGCTAGGCTCGTCATCGTCGTCGTCCGAAAGCCGGCGCAACGTGCTGGTCTCCGCGTCTTGTACAGAAACCATCTTTATCTCTTGCTCGTCCAGCTTGGTATCTCGTATATTGCAATCACACTGCAGAAAGTCGTGATGCCGTCGATTTCAGTGGCAGTTTCAATTTCTTCTACATCACCTTAGCCTGAAGTGACAGAGTACATCGTTTTTTAATAATAATAAGGTTCCTAAAACGGTGCGCAATCGTCGCAAAATTACTGGACGTGTAGAAGCCAAGATTTTTTATTAATTAGTACTAAGGTAGATCTTATTAATCGGTACTATGCTAATTCCCCGCACGATGTTTAAGTTCCGCGTTTACGTCGCTCGTCTGGGGTCGGGGAAGAAAAAAAAACGAAGAGCACGTGTTTTCTCTCCGGAAGCAAAGAGAAGGGAGAAAAAGACAGAGAAAGAAAGAGAGAGAGAGAGAGAGATAAATCTGGTTATGTACATTTCGCACAATTGACGAGCTACGGACGACGGGCCGCCTTCCGCAGCTCGCACGCACGATTCTCCTGGTGGCCGGGCAGGCCGGGGTAGCGCGCGTACAGCCACGCGGACGGGAAGGAGCCCGTCGCCGGGGCGGCATATCACGACGAACATAACTCCGATTCACGGCAACGGAGGCAGCGGAGGCGACGGTGATGATGATGACGATGGTGGATGCGGCCGCGGCCGCGGCGTCTCTCGTCCACCTCGTGGCATGGTCGCGACCGCAAAGTTGACAAACGTTCCAGGCGACAACAAGAGAACGCGCGCGAAAGCGTCGTAAAGAGAGACGGACGGGGACGGGGAGAAGGGAAGAGAACGGACACAGCTAGCACGACGGCAAAGCAATAAGCACGGCGAGGGCGAGGTATAGAGGCAAAGAGCAAAGGCGCAGAGGCAAGAGAGGGAGGACGCGGGGATATGCGCGTTTATTCGGGCCGATACTTTGGGGGGGCAATGAAAATGCGCAGGGCACACGCAAAAGCGGCAAAAGAGAGCAGGTCCGGGTAGCCGGATAGCGGAGCAGCTCTCCTCACGACTCACGACGACTGCTCGGTGAACGCGGAGCCGATGGAGCAGGCCCAGTGAAGCTCGGGAGTTGCGTACGCACCTTGGTGGGTTCCCGCTTCCCGCGGAGTGGATTCAAGGGAGGGCTTAGGGCTCCTCGGCCTCGGCTACGCTGACGCGTCTCGCACCACGCCCCGCGCACGCGGTCGCGCCCGCGCTTATCATCACCGTGGTATACGGCCGGTCGTGCGGCGACGGGCGACGGGCGACGGTGGACGCGCGAGGCCACTTGCCGACGACTTGCGTTTACCTCAGGACGCGTGACGCGCGACAACGGTGGTAGCCGCCATGGCCGGTATTCGGCTTCGGCAGCGGCGGCGGCGGCGGCGGGTGTATCGATCGGCACCGAGCGGGCCTCCATCTCACCCACCACCACGACAACAATACGCTGAATACGCGGACACGGGTGGATCGGCCATCTTGGGCGAGCCTGCGCGATGCACGCCCGCCCGAGCAGACGATGCCAATTTCCACGGCATTTCGCGGCGGCTGCGGACGCCGCGCATCCTCGACCCCCTACGCCGATCGTTCGCGCCTCGGCCCTCGGCCTCAAGCCGCTACCAAGCTCAACACTCACCGTTTCCCCGTTGAAATCCGCCCGACGACAGCACCGATCCCGGAGAACGCCAACGCCATATACATATATACGAGCTTGGGTATAGCGCTGTACGCTGTATAGCTCCTGTATAGCGCGATTGGCGGGAATCGAGAGGGCACGCGTCATGGCGGACCAACTACGCCCGCCGCCATTGGTCGGCCGGACACGTGACTGCCCGACCATGCCCGACCAGCCCGACCCGACTGCCTCGAGCCACGAGCCGCGCTGAGCCGTGCGACGTGCGATAATCGTAATGTGGTAATGTCGGACGACCATAACCTGCGTAGCCCGCTTTCTTCCGTTTTCGCTTCGCAGCAGAAAGAAGAATCTCGTCGCCTCGTCGCTCGACGATAAAGACCCTTGGCTCTGGCTGTCTCCGCCGCTCGAGAATCTGCCTCGGTCACGAACGTCGTGCTTTGGGCTTCGCACGAGTCGCTCACGTATGCAATCTTCCCTATGCTATATGTTTTTGTCGTCTCACGGTTTTACTGTAAAACTGACAATAAATATGTACCTAGTTCTGAACTATGGCCAAAGGTAACTTTGATCTAAAGTTTGACTAATTTTTTCGATGATTAATTTGTCAAGTAAAAATCTATCCCTGATGAAAAAATGTCTCAGATCTTTTATTTGGAATGTTTTTCAGAAAAACTGACAAAATAATGATGAAATATTTCAGATTTTTCCTGTCAACGCATCTTTGAGTTGCACAAATCTGAATAAATATGAGAAAATCCACGCAATTTGTCAGAAATTTTCATGTATTGTGGACGCTGAAATATCCTGAAAATCTTCATTCAATTACTTCTAAAAGTATCTGAAAAATGTTACGTATTTCTTCAAAAATTTTCATTAATCTAAAAAAAGAATCTGACAAAATATTTGTTCACCAGGGATGCTACTTTATTAAAGATTAGAACTAACATTTTATCATTTAACATGTTTCCTCAACAACATCTAGAAACTTACTAAATACATTACTATTTTGATGTAAACAAGTATCCTTCTATAAAGAAACACGTGTGCAAAAAATTAACTCTTCTGATTTCCCTTGCTTTTTATTCTTTTAATCTTTGGTGCTATAGTTATATGAAACGTTTATGTGTCAACCTTTGTTAAGAATGTTAAAAAGATACGTCAGTCGGTTATTTTGCAAATGGTTAAAATTTTTTATCGGGACATTGGTTTATATGTATATATATATATATGTGTAATTAACAATTTTTTCGAGATTGGACCCACTTTCTAAATGGTGTAATCGTTAAAAACTATCAGACTCCCTTTGACATTCACATTCTGCCAATTTATAATAAAACCACATTTATTTATCTATATTCTAAGATATACACAGAAAAAGATAGGCAAAGAAGTCCATCACAGGCACACTACTACAATGCTGAATTATTTCATAGTCATGCTTTCTAAAACCATTACAGAAAATACATTTTGTTCCTATTTTGTTTTTACAATTGTTACATCTACAGTACAAAAGTATTAATACCTAAATATAATAATGTTGTAAAATGGCATAAAGCAGCTCTTTACATATCACATCTGGGGCAGAGTAAATTAGAAACTACGAATTTTACATCAACGCTACCAATCGAGATTTGAATCTAAATCTTGTGAAGTTTTAAATGTCTCTTTATCCTCGCACCACAAATGAAAACAAGAATACTACGAATCTTCGAATCGTTTTAATGTCGCGAGATTCCTTCTCTACGAACACATACGACTTTCGTTTCTCCAATACAATTCAGGATATATTATGAAACACAATCTGCCATAATTCCGTCCGGTGATTTTAGAATGACGTCGTTTTTTCCAAAGGATCCACAGTTGGTACGAAAAATAACATTGCAGGTATTCCATTAGTTCCTAAGCCCATGGCTTGTTTTTGTGACAAAACTTCCCGTACCAGCCAGGCTCACAGAGACACGTGTCGTTCGATTGACAGGTTCCATGTTTACACGGTTTGCTACATGCTGAACGTTGCGACGTTATGCGTGCAGTGGTTGCGATTTCGCAGTGATTGCCCTTGTATTCGTTCGAACACCTGCAGATGTTAGTGCCTCTACATTTGCCTCCATTGAGACAGGGAATGACACATTTGGCTGAAAAGACAAAAAGATGACAAGAATTTTCTTCTAGATTTTACGTGCGTTAACGAGACATGTTTGTACTCACAGAATTCGCAGCGTAAGCCGAAATAACCTTTTGGACATTCGCAGACATCCTTCTGAATACACTTTCCTCCATTCAAACATTTCTCCGTGCAGATACCTGAAATCGTTCGATCTTAATAAGGAACTTTTTCAAATTTTATAGAAAAATGTTGCGTGTCAGAGGACTGGGAGTACGACTGGCCAGCACATCAGCAGCCACGAGCGCGTCTGGAAAAGTACTAGACTCGATAATAAGAGTTGACCATGCCGGTGAATTGGGAGCTGACAGGATATACGCTGGACAAATGGCTGTGCTAGGTATGGTTGCTTGAATATACGATGTAGATATGTAGCTTTAGATTAGGATTCTAATGGATTTCTGCCAAAGCGCAGGTAAGACGACGATTGGACCGACGATACAGCACATGTGGGATCAAGAGAAACGGCATCGTCTTAAATTCGAGGAATTGATTCGCAAGCACCGAGTCAGGCCCACCGTTCTCACTCCGCTGTGGAATATCGCCGGGTTCGCCCTGGGCGCCGGTACCGCTCTCATGGGCGAGAAAGCGGCGATGGCGTGCACTGTGGCAGTGGAGACTGTGATTGTCGAACACTACAACGATCAGTTGCGCGTGCTGATGGAGAATAGCGAAAACGTGGATAAAGAGATACTCGAAACTATCAAAAAATTCCGCGATGAGGAACAGGAACATCACGACACAGGCATAGATTGCGGTGCCGAGCAAGCGCCGTTCTACCAAGCTCTGACGAACGTGATCAAATTTGGCTGTAAAACAGCTATCTCCATCTCCAAAGTGATATAAACGCGTTTTCCCAGTATTCGAGACGTTAAACTAT